>NW_028143450.1:0-90000 GCF_977018435.1 Lepisma saccharinum | reverse complement strand
CATAAAGCAATTTTTGTCAACCTACACACACACTGGGCAAGGAGAGCCGGCACTGCCGTAAGAGAGAGATGGGTGGATGGCAACACAGTATGTGTGTGTGTGTGTGTGCGTGTATAATATGTAGCATTATTAACTAGAGTGTGTTGGCAACCCACTTACAACTAAAAAAAAATAAGAGATGCCAATGTTGCTGTAAAATGAAGAGAGAGAGAGACCTATGGCTGGCAACAGTGGTTAGCGAATGTGTCATATCGTAATTTTCCAACTCCGTATATCGCGACTTTTGTAAACCTACCTCTCGGGAACGATGTGCCACATACACGCACACACACACACACGCCTCTTATTATTTCTGTATTGTGATGTGTTTATTTTGGTATGGGAGGACAGAGGACACCTAGACGATGCTAATGCAGGAAATCCCAGCTCTTTATGATCATCCTTTCGAAAGTTACGAGCGATGAAAAAAATATTTTGGCAATTGCCCCTCTCTTGACCCAGGACCTCTAAAAAAAAATTTTGTATACGTACTCTGCATCACCAATATCGACAAAAGGGTCAACGGAGAGGATTTTCGCACTATTTTTCTCTCTCACTGTTTTTCGAGATATTAGCAATTTAACGCCGGACTTGGAAAATTTTTCGACAGAGGGGTCAAATTTGGCTCCATAACGACATATGTTTTTTTTTTTGGTATGGGAGGACAGAGGACACCGAGACTCGACCGACACACTAAACCCAACCTCTCTACGTATACTCTACGTCACCAAAAAAAAGGTTTAAGGTTCCAAATAACAATAGTTAAAGTTTCCCCAATCTAGTAAAGTGGATTGGTTGAAATCTCCAAGGCATATTTTGAGTTTTTGTATTCGCACACAAGAAATTCTATATAAATAACATACCTGAAATTCTATATAAATAACATACCTGAAATTCTATTTACAGTAGATTGAATTTTTGAGTTTTGTAATCACTCCAAGAAATTCTATATAAAATAACATACCTGAAAATTGTATCGCTATATACTAGACTTTTTGATTTCTGTGATTTTTTGGAGAAAGCATAATGGCATCCACCACCAGTTTCAATCGAAAAAATGATAAAACTGAATGTGTTACTTGCGAAAAATTAATATCTAAAACTAATATTAGCAAGCACAGGGCAAGATGTAGCGAAACAGATTCGAGAATTAATCGTTTGTTACCTTCTAAGTCTTGTGCTCGATGTGGAAAGATGATCAGCATTGCAAATTTAAGTAAACACCTCAAAATTTGCAAACTATCGATCGAACGAGGAACATTGAAAAGGAAAATCGATAATGCAGATACGGAAGCTTCCACTTCCAAGCAAATTAAATTATCTAATGAACGCAAACCAATTAGATCTGCATTCAACGACCAACTCCAGGATTTTTCAATTAGGTCAGAACCAGGCCGTGACATCCTTAGTTTCTTGGACGAAACGAAAACATCTGTACTAAATATTCTAAAAAATAAACTTGAAAACAACTCTATAAAAGTATATGTTGTTCTGTTTTCTGAATACGAGAAAGTTGATGGCACAACGAGTATTTTTTATCATTGTACAAAAAACCAGACTCTTTATTTGGCGGACGTCGAAAATTTAGACAACTTCTATTATAAAGTTACCAATGAGCTGGTTAAGAAACATGACGATTTCGAGGCTAAAGGGTCGGGATGGTCTCTGTGTGGAAGTCCTCACACGTTAACCGTTTACGTGAACCGATTCTCGCCTCTTCGCGCTTCCAGCTACGCTCCTCTTCCACCGAACATTCAACACAAGAGAGCTGTGTTAAATATACAGAACAGCGATAACAAGTGTTTTCTTTGGTGTATATTGGCTGCACTGCATCCTGTTCATTGGTTAAATCATCCAGAACAGGTTTTTTATTACAAGCAATACGAGTCCGAGTTTGAAAGTGTAATGTTTGGCATCGAATACCCGGTGACATTGTCGGATATAACAAAGTTCGAAAATCGTGCAGGAAAATGCATTGCTATTAATGTATATTCCTTCACGTCAGATAAATATCTCGTGCATCCTGTCAGGATAAGCGATATCGACGATGACGATGCTCGTGTGATTAATCTTCTTCTTATTTCCAACGAGGATGTTCATCATTACATGCTAATTCGTTCACTATCACGTTTGGTCAGAAGTCAAACTACCAAGTATGCAAACAACATCGAAGTTTGCCCGAGATGCCTAACCACGTTCGACGATCGAAAACAACTCAATTATCGAAATTACACCGGACGTCAAATTGCTATCGAGAAACTTGCCGAACATAAAATTTATTGCGGCGACAACAGACCGGCTAGAATGTTGATGCCCGAAACGAACGAAGTCGAAGAATTCAAAATGCACAAGGCATTGTTGGAACATCCGGCCATCATCGTTGCTGATTTCGAGGCGTTCCTGAAACCACTCTCCTACTGCGAACCGGATCCTGAAATTTCCTCCACAACGCCGTACCAGCTTCATCAACCAAACAGTTTCGGCTATGTTGTTGTGCGACGTGATAAAATAAATGAAGCATATATATACCGCGGGCCAAATGTAATCGAACACTTCCTGGAAAAAATGGTGGAGGAGGTTGAGGTAATTGGTAGCGTATTGTTTACATCAAAACCGATGGCACCTTTAACTGAAAATGAACTTCAAAATTACAATTCCACTGAGGTGTGTCCGATATGTGATCAAAGTTTCACTGATGAGAACAAAAAAGTATTCCACCACGATCATTTCAGCGGAAACTACATAGGTGGAATTTGCAATACGTGCAATCTTAAAATCCAGAAACCTAAATTCATCCCCATATTTTTTCACAACGGAAGCGGATATGATTTTCACCACCTGGTGAGACATCTTGGCTACGATCCGAAACGTATAGGTGTTTTGGCCGAGAATGAAGAACGCTACATTAGTCTCAGCAAGCAAGTGTCGATTCCGGGAACGAAAAATACAATCGAGATGCGCTTCCTGGATTCGTATAGATTTCTCTCTGCAAGTCTGGATGCTTTAGCGAACAAACTCACCGACGATCAATTCAAAATAACTAGAGCTAGTTTTCCCAACGTGGACATAGAACTCGTTAGACGTAAAGGGATTTATCCTTACGAATACGTCAGTGATGATTCTAAATTTAACGACGACGTTCTCCCACCTCCAAGGGAATTTTACAGCAGACTCAGAGAGAAAGGAATCACGGACGAAGAATACCAACACGCGCAACTCATGTGGGAGAAATTAGAATGTAGGACACTCGGAGACTACCACGACGCATACTTAAAATTAGACGTGACGATACTCGCGGATGTTTTTGAAGCGTTCAGGAAAACGGCAACGAATATTTACAAATTAGATCCAGCGTATTTCTACAGTCTACCGGGATTAGCGTGGTCGGCAATGTTATTCCAGACAAAGGTCAAGCTGGAACTGATATCGGACGTTGACATGTTGCTATTTACCGAAAGAGGGATACGAGGTGGAATGGTGCAATGCGTACAGAGACATGCGAAAGCTAATAACGTACACATGAAAGAAGATTACGATTCAAATCGAGCATCGAATTACATCTTCTACGCCGATGTTAATAATCTCTACGGACATGCCATGGTTCAGAAACTTCCTTACGGGGGATTCGAATGGTTAGATCCCACTTCGATAGATATTATTCATTTCGACGATAGCGAGTGTGGTTTCTTCGCAGAGGTAGATCTCCAATTCTCCGACCACCTGCACGACACGTTTTCGGATTTGCCTCCGACTCCCGAAATCAAATGTCCACCCGACTCGGTTCAAGACAAGCTTTTGTTAACATTGAACCCTAAACAGAGATACGTCGTCCACTACAAGAATCTCCGGTTTTTGATTGGAAAGGGTGTTCAGATAGTAAATGTTAGAAGAATACTAAAGTTTAAACATTCCACGTGGTTAAGGCCTTACATAGAAACTAACACGCAACATAGAACAGCGGCCACTTCCGATTTAGACAAGGACTTCTTTAAATTAATGAACAATGCGGTGTACGGAAAGACCATGGAGAATGTTAGAAAGCACGTAGACGTGAAATTAATTTCCGATAAGAATAAATGTCGGAAGTGGATAGCCGATCCTAGATTCAAGTCGAGAAAAATTTACAACGAGAATTTGGCATTTTTCAATCTGGATATAAAATTGATGAAATTCAGAAAACCAATTTACGTTGGCGCAACGGTTCTCGACTTGTCGAAACTTTACATGTTCGAATTTCATTACGACGTGATGAAACCCTTCTACAATGATAAGATATCACTTTTGTACACCGACACCGACAGCTTCATTTACAGCATACAAACACCTAACCTCTACGAAGACATAAAAAATTCTTCCATGCTCGAGTATTTCGATACTTCTGCGTATCCTCAACCCAACAGATTTGGGATTCCATCTCGTAACAAAAAAGTCCTAGGTAAACTGAAAGATGAATGTAACGGTGATGTTATTGTCGAGTTCGCGGGTTTGCGTTCGAAGATGTATGCCATGAGAACAGAGAGTAGCGTCACGAAGAAAGCAAAAGGTGTGGGCAAGAATACGGTGGAGAACAAACTCACCTTCCACGATTACATCGATTGCCTTTACTCACAATCGACGATACTAAGTATAGAACAAAGAATCCAAAGCGCAGACCACGTGATTACAACAAACGAAGTTAGGAAAGTAGCATTAGATCCACATGACGATAAGAGATGTATTTTGTCTTGTGGAATCCACACGTTGCCTTGGGGGCACTATCGTTTAGAAATTAGTAAAAATTGTAGGCAATGCAAATGAAAGAAAACTTAAATAACTATAACTAAAATAAAAAAAAACTTTAACTGTCTCAAATTATCACATACACAATAAATAACTAGCAAGGACAATGAACCTCTTTGGTTTCCGAAAGCAAACAATGGAGACTGTACACCGCACGGCAGATCATGAATTTCTACCTTCCAGGTTATCTAAACTCAACGGCCTGTTGATCAATCAATTTTCGGAACGCTACTCTTCTTGCTGGAACAGTGACGATTTCGGATTCGTGACGATCGACATGACGAGGAAACCCAACGACGGAAAATACAGAAACAAAATCAACGACTTTCTAAACGTTGCAACGTTTCTCACAACGTTGCAACGTTTAGAAAGTCGTTGATTTTGTTTCTGTATTTTCCGTCGTTGGGTTTCCTCGTCATGTCGATCGTCACGAATCCGAAATCGTCACTGTTCCAGCAAGAAGAGTAGCGTTCCGAAAATTGATTGATCAACAGGCCGTTGAGTTTAGATAACCTGGAAGGTAGAAATTCATGATCTGCCGTGCGGTGTACAGTCTCCATTGTTTGCTTTCGGAAACCAAAGAGATTCATTGTCCTTGCTAGTTATTTATTGTGTATGTGATAATTTGAGACAGTTAAAGTTTTTTTTATTTTAGTTATAGTTATTTAAGTTTTCTTTTTTCATTTGCATTGCCTACAATTTTTACTAATTTCTAAACGATAGTGCCCCCAAGGCAACGTGTGGATTCCACAAGACAAAATACATCTCTTATCGTCATGTGGATCTAATGCTACTTTCCTAACTTCGTTTGTTGTAATCACGTGGTCTGCGCTTTGGATTCTTTGTTCTATACTTAGTATCGTCGATTGTGAGTAAAGGCAATCGATGTAATCGTGGAAGGTGAGTTTGTTCTCCACCGTATTCTTGCCCACACCTTTTGCTTTCTTCGTGACGCTACTCTCTGTTCTCATGGCATACATCTTCGAACGCAAACCCGCGAACTCGACAATAACATCACCGTTACATTCATCTTTCAGTTTACCTAGGACTTTTTTGTTACGAGAAGGAATCCCAAATCTGTTGGGTTGAGGATACGCAGAAGTATCGAAATACTCGAGCATGGAAGAATTTTTTATGTCTTCGTAGAGGTTAGGTGTTTGTATGCTGTAAATAAAGCTGTCGGTGTCGGTGTACAAAAGTGATATCTTATCATTGTAGAAGGGTTTCATCACGTCGTAATGAAATTCGAACATGTAAAGTTTCGACAAGTCGAGAACCGTTGCGCCAACGTAAATTGGCTTTCTGAATTTCATCAATTTTATATCCAGATTGAAAAGTGCCAAATTCTCGTTGTAAATTTTTCTCGACTTGAATCTAGGATCGGCTATCCACTTCCGACATTTATTCTTATCGGAAATTAATTTCACGTCTACGTGCTTTCTAACATTCTCCATGGTCTTTCCGTACACCGCATTGTTCATTAATTTAAAGAAGTCCTTGTCTAAATCGGAAGTGGCAGCTGTTCTATGTTGCGTGTTAGTTTCTATGTAAGGTCTTAACCACGTGGAATGTTTAAACTTTAGTATTCTTCTAACATTTACTATCTGAACACCCTTCCCAATCAAAAACCGGAGATTCTTGTAGTGGACGACGTATCTCTGTTTAGGGTTCAATGTTAACAAAAGCTTGTCTTGAACCGAGTCGGGTGGACATTTGATTTCGGGAGTCGGAGGCAAATCCGAAAACGTGTCGTGCAGGTGGTCGGAGAATTGGAGATCTACCTCTGCGAAGAAACCACACTCGCTATCGTCGAAATGAATAATGTCTATCGAAGTGGGATCTAACCATTCGAATCCCCCGTAAGGAAGTTTCTGAACCATGGCATGTCCGTAGAGATTATTAACGTCGGCGTAGAAGATGTAATTCGATGCTCGATTTGAATCATAATCTTCTTTCATGTGTACGTTATTAGCTTTTGCATGTCTCTGTACGCATAGCACCATTCCACCTCGTATCCCTCTTTCGATAAATAGCAACATGTCAACGTCCGATATCAGTTCCAGCTTGACCTTTGTCTGGAATAACATTGCCGACCACGCTAATCCCGGTAGACTGTAGAAATACGCTGGATCTAATTTGTAAATATTCGTTGCCGTTTTCCTGAACGCCTGAAAAACATCCGCGAGTATCGTGACGTCTAATTTTAAGTAGGCATCGTGGTAGTCTTCGAGTGTCCTACATTCTAATTTCTCCCACATGAGTTGCGCGTGTTGGTATTCTTCGTCCGTGATTCCTTTCTCTCTGAGTCTGCTGTAAAATTCCCTTGGAGGTGGGAGAACGTCGTCGTTAAATTTAGAATCATCACTGACGTATTCGTAAGGATAAATCCCTTTACGTCTAACGAGTTCTATGTCTACGTTGGGAAAACTAGCTCTAGTTATTTTGAATTGATCGTCGGTGAGTTTGTTCGCTAAAGCATCCAGACTTGCTGAGAGAAATCTATACGAATCCAGGAAGCGCATCTCGATTGTATTTTTCGTTCCCGGAATCGACACTTGCTTGCTGAGACTAATGTAGCGTTCTTCATTCTCGGCCAAGACACCTATACGTTTCGGATCGTAGCCAAGATGTCTCACCAGGTGGTGAAAATCATATCCGCTTCCGTTGTGAAAGAATATGGGGATGAATTTAGGTTTCTGGATTTTAAGATTGCACGTATTGCAAATTCCACCTATGTAGTTTCCGCTGAAATGATCGTGGTGGAATATTTTTTTGTTCTCATCAGTGAAACTTTGATCACATACCGGACACACCTCAGTGGAATTGTAATCTTGAAGTTCATTTTCAGTTAAAGGTGCCATCGGTTTTGATGTAAGCAGTACGCTACCAATTACCTCAACCTCCTCCACCATTTTTTCCAGGAAGTGTTCGATTACATTTGGCCCGCGGTATATATATGCTTCATTTATTTTATCACGTCGCACAACAACATAGCCGAAACTGTTTGGTTGATGAAGCTGGTACGGCGTTGTGGAGGAAATTTCAGGATCCGGTTCGCAGTAGGAGAGTGGTTTCAGGAACGCCTCGAAATCAGCAACGATGATGGCCGGATGTTCTGACAATGCTTTGTGCATTTTGAATTCTTCGACTTCGTTCGTTTCGGGCATCAACATTCTAGCCGGTCTGTTGTTGCCGCAATAAATTTTATGTTCGGCAAGTTTCTCGATAGCAATTTGACGACTATGAAGATTTTGATGATCACGTCGGTCACGATCGTCGAACGTGGTTAGGCATCTCGGGCAAACTTCGATGTGGGTTGCATACTTGGTAGTTTGACTTCTGACCAAGCGTGATAGAGAACGAATTAGCGTGTAGTGATGAACATCCTCGTTTGAAATTAGAAGAAGATTAATCACACGAGCATCGTCATCGTCGATATCGCTTATCCTAACAGGATGCACGAGATATTTATCTGACGTGAAGAAATATACATTAATAGCGATGCGTTTTCCTGCACGATTTTCGAACTTTGTTATATCCGACAATGTCACCGGGTATTCGATGCCAGACATTACACTTTCAAATTCGGACTCGTATTGTTTGTAATGATAAATCCGTTCTGGATTATTTAACCAATAAACAGGACGCAGTGCAGCCAATATACACCAAAGAAAACATTTTTTATCGCTGTTCTGTATATTTAACACAGCTCTCTTGTGTTGAATGTTCGGTGGAAGAGAAACGTAGCTGGAAGCGCGAAGAGGCGAGAATTGGTTCACGTAAACGGTTAACGTGTGAGGGCTTCCACACAGAGACCATCCCGACCCTTTAGCCTCGAAATCGTCATGTTTTTAAACCAGCTCATTGGTAACTTTATAATAGAAGTTGTCTAAATTTTCGACGTCCGCCAAATGAAGAGTCTGGTTTTTTGTGCAATGATAAAAAATACTCGTTGTGCCATCAACTTTCTCGTATTCAGAAAACAGAACAACATATACTTTTATAGAGTTGTTTTCAAGTTTATTTTTTAGAATATTTAGTACAGATGTTTTCGTTTCGTCCAAGAAACTAAGGATGTCACGGCCTGGTTCTGACCTAATTGAAAAATCCTGGAGTTGGTCGTTGAATGCAGATCTAATTGGTTTGCATTCATTAGATAATTTAATTTGCTTGGAAGTGGAAGCTTCCGTATCTGCATTATCGATTTTCCTTTTCAATGTTCCTCGTTCGATCGATAGTTTGCAAATTTTGAGGTGTTTACTTAAATTTGCAATGCTGATCATCTTTCCACATCGAGCACAAGACTTAGAAGGTAACAAACGATTAATTCTCGAATCTGTTTCGCTACATCTTGCCCTGTGCTTGCTAATATTAGTTTTAGATATTAATTTTTCGCAAGTAACACATTCAGTTTTATCATTTTTTCGATTGAAACTGGTGGTGGATGCCATTATGCTTTCTCCAAAAAATCACAGAAATCAAAAAGTGTCTAGCGATACAATTTTCAGGTATGTTATTTTATATAGAATTTCTTAGAGTGATTACAAAACTCAAAAATTCAATCTACTGTAAATAGAATTTCGGGTATGTTATTTATATATAATTTCTTGTGTGCGAATACAAAAACTCAAGAATTCAATCTACTGTGAATACAATTTTCAGGTATGTTATTTTATATAGAATTTCTTGAGGTGATTACAAAACTAAAAAAAATCAATCTACTGCGAATATAATTTTTCAGGTATGTTATTTTATATAGAATTTTCTCAGGGGCGAATACAAAACTCAAAAATCCAAGACAGTTCAGTTTTAACGTGTTCATATTTGAAAAAAAAATGCAAAAATACGCCTTGGAGATTTCAACCAATCCACTTTACTAGATTGGCGAAACTCTTAACTATTGTTATTTGGAACCTTTAACCTTTTTTTTGGTGACGTAGAGTACGCGTAGAGAGGTTGGGTTTAGTGTGTCGGTCGAGTCTCGGTGTCCTCTGTCCTCCCATACCAAAATAAACACGTCACAATACAGAAATAATGAGAGGCGTGTGTGTGTGTAGCAGAGAGATCACATCGTTCCGAGAGGTTTACAAAGGTCACAATATATAAACATTTGACGGGGACTTGGAAAATTACAATACAGTGCATTCATCCTTCAAGGATGAGAGAGTGCATTATTTACTCATCGCGCTGTGTCAGCACAACAAATAAATGCGTGGAACATAGAGAGAAAATGAGTTTTTGAGGTTTTGATAAAATTTTCGTAGGTTTGCAACACTGTGGCTCACTTCAGTGAATTGAAGTGAGTTTTTGATGTTTTGGTGCTGTTTTCTTCGCTGTAAAACATCATCAGCGCAATAAATAAGACGCGAAACATGGAGAGAAAGTGAGTTTTTGAGGTTTGGCGAGCTCCACCGAGCTCCACTTTCGGTTGGTGAACTCTCTCCAGGGTGCGTGGTTATAGGGGCCAGGTATCCTAAAAAACAACAATTATTATTTGTTTGTTTGCGTCACAATACGGAAATAATAAGAGGCACGCGCGCGCGCGTGTGTGACACATCGTTCCCGAAAGAGGTAGGTTTACAAAGGTCACAATATACAAACATTGGCCCCCGGGACTTGGAAAATTGCGATATGGCGCATTCGCTCACCACTGTTGCCAGCTATAGGTCTCTCTCTCTCTCTTCATCTTACAGCAACGTTGGCATCTCTCTTTTTTTTAGTTGTAGGTGGCTTGCTAACACTCTCTAGTTAATAATGCTACATATTATACACGCACACGCACACATATACTGTGTTGCCATCCATCCATCTTTTTCTTTCTCTAGCCCTTGCCAAGTAAAAAAAAAGGGTGTAGGTAGGAGTTGGCAACACTGCAAGAAAATGGAGCTCATGCCTTACAAGAGAAAACCATTAAGGCGAGCTCCACCGAGCTCCACTTTCGGTTTGTGAACCGGGCTTATTGCACTACGACGAGTTGGAAACACTGCTAGTGGGTTTATAAGTCAGTGCTGCCAACTCCTATTTGTAGGTTAGCTTAGCCAGTGAAAGATCATATAGTAGAATTTTCTTCGGATGGGTTGGCAAAACCCAAGCCTCAAAGGAGGAACATCCAATAGAGTTGCCAAATGTAAAAAGGGGACAATAGGCCCCCTCATAAAAGGCAACAGTAAGGGCCCACAGTATTGCCAACACTAGGCCCCCCAGCAGTGTTGCCAGACATAAAAAATACATGGACCCCTCAGGCCCTTTGATAGGTTAGGTTAGGTTAGGTTAGGTTAGGATAGGTTAGGTTAGGTTAGGATAGGTTAGGTTAGGTTAGGTTAGGTTGGGTTAAGTTAGGTTAGGTTAGGTTAGGTTGGGTTGGGTTAGGATAGGTTAGGTTAGGTTGGGTTAGGTTAGGTTGGGTTAGGTTGGGTTAAGATAGGTTAGGTTAGGTTAGGTTAGGTTGGGTTAGGTTAGGTTAGGTTGGGTTAAGTTAGGTTAGGTTAGGTTAGGTTAGGTGAATTTAAAAAAATATATATTATATTTGTTAACTGTTTAAGGAAATTTTTTGCAAAATACCCCGACAACGTTTCAGCTACTAGGACCTCATTACCATGAGCCTAATCCTAGTAAGCCACATACACACCTGTTCTTCGTATCGCATATGCTAGTAAGTCAGATGACATCATGGGAGAATCACATTTCCCCCAATGATCCCACCACAACAAACGTCGCACATGCTAGAAGAAACAGGATCAGGATATTTTATGCTAAATTTACGGCTGCCTGTATGCAGTTATAGGCAAATCATTAAAAGAGCGCTCTAATATACAATGATTTCTCCTACCATGTACCCTAACATACAATTTAACATAACAAATAAAATTTCGATTCGTCTATATATACCCAACAAAACTCAAAAACTGTCATATGCGAGAGCTAATATTTTGCAACAACTATAATTACCCAACACTAGCAGCAAGAACAAAAAAAATATATCAATTACTTGTATAATATTAATTAGTAACTTTAGATAATATTAATTATTAGTTTTCAGTTGTAATTAATTTTAAAAAACAATTAATAACATGTTAGGTGATAATAACCAAGTGCAAAAAGCATTGCATTTTTTACACACAAACAAAACACCACTTAGTTCACAAAACCTCCAACAGATGGCAAATAGTTACATGGTTCTAGTTAGGATGATTTTTGGGTTGTTGGATTGGGGTTATCTTGGAAACGGTAAGACTTAGGAAAAATCTGTTTGCGAATTCATCATGTACACCTATACGTGAGAAAAAGTATGAATAGAACCTATGTTCGGAAATCCAAAATGGCGACCGGAAGTGGGGTTATCTTGGAAACGGCAAGACTTAGGAAAAATCTGTTTGCGAATTCGTCATGTACGCCTATACGTGAGAAAAAATATGAATAGAACCTATGTTCGGAAATCCAAAATGGCGACCGGAAGTGGGGTTATCTTGGAAACGGTAAGACTTAGGAAAAATCTGTTTGCGAATTCGTCATGTACGCCTATATGTAAGTAAAATATGAATAGAACCTATTCTCGGAAATCCAAAATGGCGACCGGAAGTGGGGTTATCTTGGAAACAGCAAAACTTAGAAAAAATCTGTTTGCAGATTCGTCATGTACGCTTATACGTGAGAAAAAGTATGAATAGAACCTATTCTCGGAAATCCAAAATGGCGACCGGAAGTGGGATTATCTTGGAAACAGCAAAACTTAGAAAAAATCTGTTTGCAGATTCGTCATGTACGCTTATACATAAAAAAAATATAAATAGGTTAAGTTATATCACGTAAGATCGTGGCGTTCGTACCAAGTATGAGTACAAAAAAAAGAGAAAAATAGGAAATTTTGCTAAAACATCGCTAAGCACTAAAACATCGACAAAACATGACAAAAAATTGTCATTATATGTCAAAAACTGATTTTCAATTGATAAAAAAAAGGCTACAAAAACACTCGTACCAAGTATGACTTTGAAACTATCCAATTACACTACTGTATACGTATAAAATTAATATTTTTTTGTATTAAGTACGTTGTACAGTGTCTCTCAAAAGATTTAGGACAACGACAAATTACGTAAGGCGCTGGTGGGTTGCGTGTAGAGTTGGCACAATTTCAGGGTTGCCATATGCACAATAGATATTTATGAAATATGCGAAAGGAATACAACCAAGTATTCTTGTATAAAACTCTAAAAAAAATATCCAATATATAGTATAAAGCCCCAATCCCACCACTGACTCTCTGACTCACTGACATAAATTTTCTCCATGAAGGAAGCCCCGGAGGCGAAAATGGCCGATTACGGCCCCCATGAAATCGTCCCAAAAGGGCGAGAAAAGTAAGAAATCGCTCAATCAGCCCTTCCTTAAGGGTGAAATGCCCTTTTTCACGTCCTTAGCAACCGTTGTCAGGGGCATTTCTTTTGCAGCACACATTGTTTCCTTCAATTCTTAATTGTCGAGATAAGTTATATTTCTCACAGATCAATAGCACACAGATGAAGCAACTCCTGGCTTTGAAAAGGTGGCTCAAACAAGGGTGACATCTACATAATACGGAGTTTCAGCCAGATACAATTACGTATATATTGTTATACTCAATGCGTAAATATCTACATCGTGCTTGATTTAACTAAATGTTTAGGGGATATAATGACATGCAATTCCTTAGAGCTTGCCGTGCCCTGTTGTTGTCCATGGAAACGGAAATTGCTAGGGAACTTAAAGAAAATTTATTTTCACCCCGAAAACTACTGTAAGAGAATTGTGCTAGACTTTTCGAATTTCAAAATAGGAGCATCAGAATTTATTACAGAGGCAAGGTAGGAATTTGAGGGAAATAAAGGAAGACAATAATTTTCCAATTACGTTTAAAACTGTGAAAATGACAAAATACGTAAATATTGCATTTCCAATTTAGTGTCGCTATTGAATTTGCTTATGCAAGACATCCAGCTAATAATCTTGAAACGGTTGTTACTTACTCAGTTTATTATTAAGAAAATAGACAATAATGCTTTGAAAATTTGTGCCTTATTACAGCCCATACACACACAAAGTTACTTTCTAAACTTTTAAAATTAGTGAACTTATACACTTGTTCCCCTTCATCCAATACAACATGCAGACATTTTACCCCATCTATAATATGATTACTCCCACAAATTGGCCGAAGGTCACGAATGCGAGCGTACAAGACGTGGCCTTGGCCACGTCGAAAGTACGCGAGTCAGTATTATATTTGTCGCAAACAAGAAATACTTTCTGAAAGAAAGAAAATCGATTTTCTAGTATTTCGTCTCTCATGAGTCTACACAAAGGAAAAGAGGAGAGAGGAAACAAAAAGGGACAAAAATGAGATGAGAAAAGAGAGCGCAAAAGGGGAAGAGGAAAAGTAAAGGAGGCAAGAAAAGAGGACAGATGTGGATAGGAGAAGTAATGAGGAGAAACGGAAAAGATGCGAGGAGAGATGAGGAAAATGTAGCAAAGAGGAGACGAGAGGAGGCAAAGAGAGGAGAGGAGAAGTGGAGGTTTGAGAGGAGAGGAGGGGACGAGAAGAGGGGAGTTGAGAGTAGAGTAAAAGAGAGAACATGACAGAACGAAAAGAAGAGGAGAAGAGTGCAGTGGTGTCGGTAATCTAAGTGAGGAGAGGAGATGAGAGGAGTGAAGAAGAATGGGGTGAAGACAAGAGGCGAGAACAGGAGGGAGGCGATATGACATATATGCATAGGAGAAGAAGGGGAGAGAAGGAGAGGAGAAGTAGAGAAGAAAAAGGAGACAGGAGGACAGATGAGGTACGTATTTGTAGAAAATATCGTCTCAGCGTCAAAAATTGATGCATTGATCAAAATTTCGATATGAAACATTCAAAAATAATTTAAAATGAATTGAGGAATGTGTTAGATCTTGGCGAACTGCCTTTTGGCTGAGTTCAAAGCGAGATACAATATGCCACGTAAGATCTTTGATTCTACCACTAAAAACATGAATGTAATGTTCATATTAGTAGTACAGTAAATATGCCTTCTAGCACTACCCTGATTTTTCGACCCCTCAGAAAATCGCATCGAAACCTCAAAAACTCACTTTCTCTCCACGTTCCGCGCCTCATTTATTGCGCTGACCATGTTTCACGAGAAAATTCACTTTCTCATCCTTGAAGTACGAATGCACCTTATCGTAATTTATCGTAAGTCCCGGCCAAATGTTTATATATCGCGAGCTTTGTAAACCTCTCGCGAACGATGTGATATTTCTGCCACACACACATATGCGCGCGCCTCTCATTATTTCTGTATTGTGACGCAAGCAAACAAACAAAATAATAATTGTTGTTTTTTTAGGATTCCTGGCCCCTATAACCTCGCCAGGGTGCGTGGTGGCGGCGAAATCGTCACGAGTTTAGATTTGTATTGCGAATGTTGCCAAAAATTCAATCAACGTTGTTCGTTCTCGATGCTGGAATCTTACGTAGATTATTCTATGAAAAATAAATTGATACTCCTGTGCGAAACCCCCAAAAGCACGTTCACGCAATTTTTGATGTTTGCGTGGATAGCGACGCTCAGTCGAACGAATCTTTCGATCCCTATAGAGAAATTGTGTTTTATCGCTCAATGTAATATTTTTATTACAGACCAAACGCTTTTTCAAACCGATCCAAATTTTCTGCAAAACGTTCGAAAATATCGAATGTCGCTAGAGAGTGGTACAGAAAAATTGAAAATCGATTTTCGATTCGATGAGAGCATCACCCCAAACATTAAACCATTCCAGAGCTTGCACGGGAAGAACCCGAAGAAACAATTTCGTCCGAGATGGAATTGTTTTCGCACAACGTGCAAAGTATCTTGCAAACGTTTCCGAAACTAGCATCGTGCAACGACGCAATTTTTGGAGGCGACATGTGCAGGTGGTGCGGAAATCGAACGTTCGTGGCTTCGAAACACATCACTCGCTTTTTCTGCTCCGAACCCGCATACTGGAACGATTCGCAATTTCGCTCGCAAAGCTTTTTGTGTTTCCTGCAGGTGTGTGCTCGACTGGTTTTTTTTCGAGGGCGCAAGAAATAATCGTTTCATCCGCATCGCAATCCATGCCCGCTTCCGCAATGGGCGACTCCACCCTCGGCAACCCCCGCAACCACAACGGCAAAAACTCCCCGAACCTATTCATCCCGCATCCGCTTCCGCCCGAAGCGAATCTGGAAGAGATCGAGGAAATGATCGAATACTATGACAAACACGAATGGGGTGGAACTGTCAACGGGGGTTCATTGCCATCCGCTTCCGCAGTGGACTCCCCGAAACTATTCATCTCGCATCCGCTTCCGCCCGAAGCGAATCTGGAAGAGGTCGAGGAAAAATGATCGAATACCATGACAACACGCATGGGGTAGAACTGTCAACGGGGTTTATTGCTATTTGTCCCCAGGACATGCGTCAAAAAAAGGTCTTTGTTGAAAAAAAAATAGGAAGTATATAGCATTGTTCGTTTGTACCAAGGCAACACGCATGAGTGAATCGGTCAACAGGGTTTATTGCTAGGACATTGACTATAGCGCTCATTGTGTTTTCACCAAAGGGGGTCGCGTGGGTGGGGTTCCTATATAACATACCAGTTTCTTCTTTTGTACAACATTATCATAGTGAACGTCAATCGTGGCAGTTCAGTATTCTTTAATTTGTTTGTCTGGCAGTATACATACATATCATCGTGGAAGTTTTAGTGAGCTACAAGTTTTATTTTTTGAAGTCTCTCTATCTCTCTTGAAAGGTAAGTTTTTATTTTTCATGATATATTTATATTTTGTTTTGCGTCTGACACACACATATTCAGAGGAGTCATAAAAATTGACACACATACATGTCGCATATTTTTTACCTCCTACAACAGTGCACACACACACACACACACACACACACACATATACTGTTCGCGTCTAATATATATATATATGTGGAAGGAAAAAAAATGTCTAGCATTTTTCCTTCTGTTTCAGTGCGCTTTCCCCTACCACCACCACAACCCCCCCAAAAAAAATTTCTCTGTATATATAAATAACAGAGAAAAAATTGAACCGCAACCAGGTCCCTCCGGTCTTTGCGGTAAAATGACGGCATGTCGCAACTGTGGAAAATTAATTTCGAAATCGAACATCTCGAAGCATTTGAAAAAATGTCGTCTACCGGAACATGATGTCGTCCCCCCGGCAAAGAAATCTCGCATTGATGCGCATGAAGGCGGTGCTTTGAATAAAAGTGCACGCATCATGACGTATAAATCTGGAAGTGACGTGTGTGACTCGAGCACCTTCCTCGACAATGTGAAATCTCTGGTAGTTGATAAATTACGAGATTGCCTCATTAATGTTGCAGTTAAAATTCATCTCGTCTTGACCCTGCTGTATGAGAAAGTTGTCTCGTCCGAGACAAGCACTTTCAGCTTTTACGTAGGGTGTGAAGGCTTACACGATGACAATAACGAGGATCTTGACGAGATAGTGACACGGCTATTTGAACACCTGACACAAAAACAAGAAGGCTTTGAAGGTCGCGGAAGTGGATGGAGTCTTTGCGGTCGCAGCCACATGTTAGAGCTTCGAGTGTGCAATTTCAAACCGTTACGCAGCGCTCAAAAAACAAAAAATGTTGCACCAGACATTAAAAAAAAGCCGTGTTAAACATAAAAAGTAATTATGCGAAGAGTTTCTTATGGTCTGTCATCGCCGCATTACACCCAGCTAATAATAACCCCCAACGTCTTTACAATTACAGACGATACGATAACAAATACAAAAATGTGATGAAAGGAATTTTCTATCCTGTGGAGCTGAACAACATAGATCATTTTATAAAACAATATCGAGAGGAAAAAGGAGAAAATATCGATATTTCTGTGTTTGGGGTTGACGGTTGCGGCAACATTTGTGTGTTAAGACCTGCGAGAAGCCAGAATAATGTAATTCGACTCTTGCTTGTAGATGGCCGTTATGGTTTGATACGGAATTTTTCTCGATTAGTAGGAAGACAGATCACCAAGGATCACGATAAGATTGAAATTTGCGATCGGTGTTTGAGAATTTTTCGCGTGGGAAAGAAGATGAAAGAACAGCACAAGTGTTTTGGCTCCGTGAATGCAGAACCCGAAGATGTCATGCCGGAACCCGGAACCAAGATGAAATTTCAGAAACACCAGGCTCTTCTCCACCATCCCGTCGTCCTTTATGCCGACTTTGAAAGCTTCCAAGTTCCCATGACGTCTTGCAACCCTGTACCCTCTACCTCAAGCACAATGCAAATTTTTCACCAAGAGCCTTGCAGTTTCTCCATCTACGGAGAAAAATTAAATGATGTCATCTTGTATTGCGGACCTGATGCGGCAAAACATTTTGTTAAGAAGATAGCGGAATGCGCAAGAGAACTTGCACCCAGCCTGAAAGGCTCTTACGTTTCTCCACCTGCTCTCACAACGGAACAACAACGGAGACATGACACGGCGACAAGATGCGCGGAGTGTAACCAGGCTTTCACCCCCGAAAATCACAAGGTCGTACACCATGACCATCAGAATGGATTATTCCTGAACACCATCTGTAATTCGTGCAATCTTAAAATTAAGGAGTCGCATTTCGTTGCCGTGTTTCTGCATTACACGGAAAAATATGATATGCATCTGTTCATCAAAGAGTTGTACAATATCACGACTCGAATCAGCATCATCCCTAGAACGAGCGAGAAGTATATTGCAGTAAGAGTGTGGATCCCTCTAGAAGAAGGAGGAAGTGTGGAAGTTAGAATCCTGGACTCTTACAATTTCCTGTCCTCCAGCCTCGCCAACCTTGCATCTCAACTTGACGATGAAGATCTTGTGGCCACCAAGCTAATGTTTTCGGGAGATGAGAATTTGAATCTGTTGCGTCGCAAGGGCGTCTACCCCTGCGAGTACGTCAACGATTTCGACAAATTTGACGAGACAGAACTTCCACCCCGGGAGGCATTTTATTCTCATCTCACGGAGGACGTCTGTTCCGAAGAGGACTACGAACACGCTCGTAGTGTGTGGACGGCCTTCAATTGCCAAACTTTTCGCGACTATCACGATCTCTATCTTAAATTAGACGTGACACTTCTCATGGATATTTTCGAGTCGTTTCGCAAGAGATGCATCGCGATCTACAAGTTGGATCCTGCGTATTTCTTCACGACGCCGGGATTGACTTGGGAATCTATGATGAAATACACCTACGTGGAACTGGGGCTCATCACAGAGAAGGAACAGTAAGCCTTCATGGAGAGTGAGATACGCGGTGGCATCGTCCAATGTCCCCGACGCCATGCTCAGGCAAACAATAATCATACGCCTGGTTACGATGCATCGAAGCCCAACACCTACATCGTCTACTGGGATGTCAACAACTTGTATGGCCATTCCATGTCCCAGTGTCTTCCCATCAGCGACTACGAGTGGATGACCGAAGAGGAACTCTCCTGCGAGGATTTTCTCAACTGGAGCGAAAATAACGAATGGGGCTGTTTCTTGGAAGTGGATCTCGATTATCCCGAAACGCTTCACGAGAAACATCACGGATTGGCCCTGGCCCCCACCAAAGAGAAGCCACCTGGAGGATCGGAACCAAAACTAATACTAAGCATGGAGAACAAGCGGAATTACGTTCTGCACTACCGACTCCTCCAATTTTACGTGAGTCACGGCTTGCAGCTGAAGAAAGTACATAGAGGATTAAAGTTCCGACAGAGCAAGTGGCTCGAACCCTACATAGCCGAGAACACGCAACGCAGAGCGCAATCAACATCGCCTGCAGACAAGGATCTGTACAAACTATTTAACAACGCCATCTACGGCAAGACGATGGAGAACGTGCGCAATTACATCGACGCAACGTTGGTCACGGACGAAAAGAAATTTGAGAAGATCGTCGCGTCCCCCTACTTCAAAAACTTCACCATTTTCGACGAGAATCTGATATTCGTCGAGAAGAACAAGAAGCAAGTGATGCTCAACAAGCCCATTGCCATAGGTGCCACCGTCCTTGAACTATCAAAATTGCACATGTACCAATCGTACTACGATCAGTTTCAACCTTTTTATGGAGATAACATTGAAATATGTTACATTGACACGGATAGCTTTGTTTTTCTAATCCAAACACCAAGCCTCGAACATGATCTGAGTTCGATGAAGCAACTTTTTGATTTTAGCAACTTACCATCAGGCCATCACTTGCATTCGACAGAAAACAAAATGACGTTTGGTAAATACAAAGATGAAGTTTGCGGGAAGTACATCAGCGAATTTGCGGGGCTTCGTGCCAAAATGTACTGCGTCAAGATTGCAGAAGAAAAAGAGATCAAGAAAGCGAAAGGGGTGGGAAAAATAAGTACCAGCAAATTCACCATGAAAGATTATAAAGAATGCCTGTTTCATGGTGAAAAAAAACTCAGCACATATCATCGCATTGCAAATAAATTACACGAACTATATACGACGCGCGTAACCAAAGAAGCACTGGATGCCAGAGACAACAAGTTACGTGTTCTCGATTGTCAAATCCACACGAGAGAGTGGGCCCACTGCAATGGAAGCGATAAATGTGACGTGTATTAACTGTAACCCCATAGCCATGAAGTCCGCTGTGTCTTTTGCCATTCTTCAAAAACATTCGGAGGAAAAGAGGAGCCCTCGGGCGATGAAAAGTTGGAAGTTGTTATTATGTCGTTAAGCTTGCTCTAAACAAGGCTCATTAAATTCATCTCTTACTTTTTTCTTCTTCATCATGATCTAATGACATAATTACATGTTCGAGCCTTTTGAATTGCATCGCTGAAGAGGAAAATCTTCTCTTTTTATATTTATTCGATCTACAAGGGGGGCACACCATAGAAATTCTATTTAAAATAACTACCAAAGGGACAATGAATCTTTTTGGTTTTCGAAAGCAAACCAATATGGAAATTGTACACCGCACGATGACAGATCTACCTTCCGTGTTATCTAAACTCAACGGTCTACTGATCGTTCACCTCAACAGCATATGGACGAAATTGGATGACGATGTGGGCAAGATGTTTTACGTCTTCAATAAAAATTTACATTTTTACGAAATTCCGATCGACTGGAAACTTCGGATCAGCGTGAATCCGGACAACGAAGGGCGAAATATTAAAATTTCTAGCGGCAAGAACATTTTTCGAATGAAGCACGACAAGGTGCTTTCTAACATGGCGTACGATGTTTCAGCAGGAGATAGTCTTTACGTGGAACTCCTCGGAGATTACGACAAACTCATTCCTCTCTTCGTAGAATTACGAATCATCTATCCTATTATAAATAACCGTTAACAAAAATGCCTAACGACATTTTCGGCAACACCAAGCGTGTAGACCACGCAGAAGAGATTCTCATGTTCGATATTCGAGTTAAAAAGTTGAGGAGCGATTTGATCGCTTTGCAGGAGACCTTAAACAAAAGTTTAGAGTCGGAAATTGCTACGCTCCAAACGCAATGTCTCGATCCTATTCTGAAAATCGATTCCGAACTGAAAACGCTCATAAAAAATTATGTTGACGTACCTTCTTACGACAACGTTCAAAATATACAGTTGAGCATGGATTCGCTTCAAAATGATTTGGCCAAATTACAGCAATTTCAATCGAAAAATGAAGATTTGGAAAAATTGAAACTCGAAATCGAAGAACGAACTTCCGCAATTGAAAAGAATTTCTCTGAACTTCAAACCGTCGTGAAGGATATCGATGTAGAACGCTTGCATGTCGTCGTTTCCAATTCACCGGCACGTTGGAAGAAATCAAATCCAAGTTACAGACTTTGGAAGATACAATGACGAACCTACCATCGTCAGACGAACTGCAGGTCATCGGTAGAAGCGTCGCGAACATAAAAATTCAATTGGAGGCCTATCAAGATTTCGAACACATTCAAACCACCATCGCTACGCTTCAGGCGTCTCTGGAGTTGATCAACGAAGAAATTAAAAATATTCACGCTCAAGCGAGCGCGTTGACGAGTATTCAAGACACGTTAAGCACGGTTCAGCAGAAGATCGAATATTTAGAAAATTTGAACGTCGAATCGAACCTTGCTCTTTTTCAACACGTACTGGACAACATACAGGGTGACTTGGAATCTTTACGGACGAGCGTACCTTCGAGCGAAGATTTGGAAAAATTGAAAACGGCGGTGACGGCATTATCCGATTCGAGCAACATCAAAAGTTTATTGAGCGATTTCGAAAGTACGGTGGCCAATCTCCCCACCTCCAAAGAATTACAGGCTTTGAAAAGGAACATATCTCGAATGCTGAAACGACTAGAAACGGAAACGGCAAACGTGGAACAGATTCGAGATGAAATTAGTTCGCTGGTGTCGACGCTACCCACTTTGCAGAGCGTCGCTGACCTTCACACGCAGTTTACCGAAATGCGAAGCATCGTGAACGATCTTACCGAGAAGAGCTTGAAATTGAATCAAGTTGAGAACCTTCAGAACATTGTCGTCAACATCAGAGATCAAGTTGGAGTGCTGGAATCCACGCAGGAATCGACGCTGGCCTCTTTCGGTGCCAAGTTGCAAGAACTCAACGAAAACTACAAGCAGTTGAACGTGGAAGTGAAAATCAAACCGTCATTTTCTGCCGTAACGGATACCATAGTCGAGCATTTGCTGCCCATCGAAAATAAACTCGGACACGTTAACAGTAATCTGCTCAGCGTCGACACTAAAATCGCCAAATTGTTCACCTTGCAAGCCATCGAAATCAACAGCGTTCCCAATCAACAGAGAATCTCCACGTTCGTTGAAGGTAACAAACTGTACATGTTGCATCCTTTTCATCCGTATTACAAGTTTCACCTCGATGGCACGATTCAGATAAACGAATTTTCGTACTGGTCTCACGGCAGAAAAGCTAGCGTCCCCACCATGACCTTAATATCGAATCGTGGTGTCCAGAAAGCAGGAAACATTCCTCTGGCACGTTGGAACGAAACGCGCAACATATATGAAATACACGAAGACGAAGATCTTACCGTTTTCGACGTGAGTGCCGGCGATAAGCTGATCATTCAAAATACGAGCGAGGTGCCACCCTCTTTGAATCCCATCACGCTGGTGCTTCTCTTCAAACGTAATCTCTAAAAAAAATGTCTAGGCAAGCCATCGTCCAAGAATTGCATAAACCTGCACGCCGCAACTACGAACGTTTGGCGGTGGTAACCAAGGGCATCGACGACCTCTGGGAAAGTGACCTCGTGGAGATGAGCTGCGGCAAGTTAAAAAACGTACATAAATTGAACAAGGGCAACAAGTACCTCCTCACCGTCATAGACACATTTTCGAAATTCGCATGGGATCTACCTTTGAAGGCGAAAACGGGAACATGCGTCACGGAAGCATTCAAATTAATTTTTCGCGAAAGCGGCAGACGACCTCGGTTTCTGCACACGGACAAGGGGAAGGAATTTTACAATACCGTATTCCAAAAGTTTATTCGGGAACACGACGTTCAACATTACTCGACCTTCAGTGACATCAAAGCCAGCATCGTGGAAAGATTTAATCGCACTCTGAAATCGCGCATGTGGTCACGCTTCACGCTTCAGGGAAGCTACAAGTGGGTCACCATTCTTCCGGAACTCGTTAACGACTATAATCACACGGTGCACAGAACGATAGGCATGAAGCCAGCTGACGGTACCAACTCTGACGAGCAGCGATTAATTTCTAGCGTTTACTGTCCAAAGTACACACCACGACAAAAAGACCTAAATACAAAATTGGAGACTAGGTGAGGATCAGTAAATTGAAGCGATCGTTCGACAGGGGTTTCACACGAAACTGGAGCACGGAACTTTTTACCGTGGTTCGAGTTTTACCCGGGAACCGTCACACGTATATAATAAAGAACAGTGGCGGTGAAATTTTATTGAGGCGCTTCTACGAGGAGGAACTCTCTAAAACTAAATACCCCGACACGTACCTTATCGAAAAAGTTTTGCGCAAGAGAGTTGACAAACTTTTGGTGAAATGGCTGGGACTTCCGGGAACAAGTTGGATCAATTCGAACGAAGTGATTCTATGAGTACGTGGAATGTTGTGAAACGTTTACCTGATTCGGAAAATCAAACGAAGAAAAGGAACGGCGAATTGCTCCCCGACAGCATACGATGTCTGATCGTAGGACCTTCAGGGTGCGGAAAGACGACACTGGTCGTTGATAATTTTATCCTCGCACCCAATTGGTTAGACTGGGAAAACAGACACCTCTACGTATTTTCGAAAAGTCTCGAAAAACCGACTTTCCAGCAACTTATGAACCTGTACGAGGGACTGGGCATTGCAACTTTCGCATCAGAAATCATTCCACTGGACGTTTGTCTCGAGAATTCCGTTGTGGTGTTCGACTACATGATCGTAGAAAATTAAAACGAGATTCGTAATTTTTTCACTCGAGGTTGTCACAAAAGATTAGATTGTTTCTACCTGGCACAAACTTTTTCCAAGGTTCCGAAACAACTGCTACGCGATAATGCTAATTTGATTTGCTTGTTTCGACAAGACCACACCAATTTAAAATACGCACACGATGATTACGTAGGGGCTGACATGAATTACAATCTATTTTCTAAATTCTGCTCCCACTGTTGGAACAGTGACGATTTCGGATTCGTGACCATTGACATGACTCGAAAAGCAAACCATGGAAAGTATAGGAATAAAATAAACGTTTATCTAGACGTCTCAGAGTATATTAATCACCCTGAGGCTAACAAGAGGAAAATATCAGATTTGCAACGAGAAGAAAAAAAATCCAAAAAAAATAAAATTTGAAAAAAAAACATTCTTTTTTTTTTCCAAACGTCTGACAAACATATATAAATAACCATTACAAACAAAAAGTGAGTGTTAGAAAAGTGAATAGTCTCAAGCGGGTGACGTCAAGAAAACTACGAGAACCGAACGTATAGGCTGAGAATTCGACGTTTCAGAAACGTTTCAACGTATATAGAAAAATGTCAAAACGTCAATTTCAACAAAACGAAAATCTCAAGTTGCGTGAATACCTCGTGAAACGCTTCAAAGGTTGGAAATCCGAGAATCGCGGATCCTACGAAGAGAAGAAACGTCAAGATCAACCCTTGATCGATGCCATCAGCGGTCTAGGTAAAGAAATTCAAGGCGTCACGGAACAAAATAAAAATTTGATCAACGAAATCGTGCCACTTGCAGCTAAAAGTTACGCTGTACCCACGCCCATTTCGAGCATTCCTTCGACGCCGTTCGAACTGAAGGAAGTACCGGCACGACGTCAAGCTATAGGCAGCACGTCGTCGTCTTCGGATAAGATCGAGTTGGGACTTTTGGCACGAGACTACCTGAGCACGGGGAAGTTCGACAAGGATGAAGTGTTCGGATTGTATCCGAGCATGGAAACCAACGAAGGCGGTGTCGTGTGGAAGATTGGAAAATCGAAAGTCACCTTCGAAGGCAACGACATTAAAGTTAATTTAGGCGATAAGAATAGTTGGACCAGGTATCCGGGTACGGTGGGACTGTGGGAACTCGTTGCCAAAAAGCAGCCGAAAGATTACACCGACGAAGATTACCAGAGTTACAGGGAAATTCTAATCATGACAGATGCCATGTACCAGAACAACGATGCCTCACAGAATAGGGTGAAATCGAGCAGCTGTGAGAAGTACAGGAATCTCATCAAACCGATTTGGAACGAGGTGAAAAGTGGAAGCGGCGTCAAACGCTACAACACGTTACCCAAAGAATTCGTTTGGGTGGACGACGTGAGGAAGCTCGTGGACCAATTGTTGGTGATAGCCGGTGAAGAGAATGCAGGCAATCGTAATTTCTACAACGAGAAGGTTGGCATCGTGGACATGATCAGCACGAAACTTTCCAACTTCATCGTGAACGACGAAAAGGGCATAGGTTACCTGATCAAAATCATCAACACGCTGCCTCCGAGATTCTGGAACGTGGCCGAAGGAAAGGGACTCGTGAACGACATCATCAACAAGTTACCTTACGAGATGCATTTACCTGGCTACCAGTACTGCGGACCGGGTACCAAACTCGAGAAAAGATTGGAGAGAGGAGACAAGGGTGTGAATCCGTTGGACGCCGCATGCAAAGATCACGACATCGCCTACAACAACACGCAGACGAATTTGGATGCACGTCACGAAGCAGATAAGAAATTGGAACATGCCGCTTTCGAAAGATTCGTCAGCAGAGACGCTTATCTGGGTGAACGGGTCGCCGCATTAGGTACCACCATCGCCATGAACACGAAACAAAAATTTGGGTGGGGTATATAAATAACATACAGTAAAAAAAAAAAATAATAACAACATGTCTCGTATAACTGATTTGCCGCCCGAGCTACTATGTAAAATATTCAAACAGGCAGTTATAGGAGATTGTGAGGATATAGGGAAACTTTTGATCATAGCAAACACAACGCCGGAATTTCTTATCCCTTGTGAAATGGTTGTCAAGGATCATCTTCGGGAGATCAGTGGCATGATGTGCGGTGATCTCGACACTCTTCTTTCGGCTGCAGGGGAAAAATTAAACGAGAGAATGAACGAACTGCACGAGGCGAGGCAGGGGAGAAGACGATACACGGATGATTGGCGCAAGTCTAAACAGGAGACCGAAGAAATCATCACGCACATCATCGCGTTTTCGGAAGCACGAACTTTCTTCCTCCGTGAAAAAGAATAATAATATATATACGTGTCAAAACGTGATATATAAATAACACACATCGTGAGAAAAAAAATAATCTTCGGTATATATAAATAACACACATTGTGAAAAAAAATAATCTTCGGTATATATAAATAACACACATTGTGAAAAAAAAATTCTATAACACCCTGAAATTTCTCTTCGATATGAGTGAAAAAAAATGAGTGACCTCCAAGCATTAAAACAAATGCTAAATTTGTCAGTCGAATATGTAAAAATTCAGGAATTGGAAGTGAACAAACCTTACGCGATAACTTCCGGTTCAATTGTTTCTACCCAGTATGGTCCCAAGGTGCATCTGTTGCTCAACGGACAATACAGTATATTTTTACCAGATCGATACGCTAACATGTTATACGACGAGAAGCTAGCTATTTTAATCGAGAACAAAACTCAAATCGTGTACAAGGGGACAAAGGAACTTCTTGGTAAGAAAACATAGCACGTAATAGAATTTGTGTAACGACTGCGCGGAGTATATATAAAATAACATACCTTGAAAAAAAAATTTTACGAAACAAAAAAAAAATATCTCAGAACATTTATATATAAATAACATACCGTGAAAAAAAAACATTAAGCCCAAGGGTGTCGTGTACCAGATACCATACTCCAATCTCAAAAATCTAGGTGCCCTCGATGGGTTACTCACCAAGAAACAACGCGAGAAGAAACGTTCTTGCTTGTCGAAAGGACATGGAATGAAATTACTTCTCAGCACACCTCAATTGAGACGCTTGCAGCGTTCGCGGAAACAGCAAAAGATCGGAGGTTTCATATTCAGCATCCCGGCCATCGCGATAACCGTCATCGACTCGAAGAAGAACAAAGCGGAATTGGAAGAACAGAAACGTCACAACCTGGCCATGGAGAAGAAAGGGGGAAAAGCGTGATGAGGAAGTTTAGAAAAAAGAAACAGCACTCACCAACCGAGACATTCAATCTCTGATCAAACCATTACGAATCAAAAACTTCAGAGGCGTTTTCATGTCCGACTCGTTACCTTCAACCGTTAAAAGAAGAGAATGCGGAGTAGTCAACTTGGACAGTCAAGAAAATTCAGGCACGCATTGGATATGTTACCACAAAAACGACAATAAAGCATTCGTTTTCGATTCTTTCGGAGGTGTTCCACCTACAAATTTAGTTCGTTATCTGAAAACGAACAATCCTATATACTACAACGACGAAAGCATTCAAAATTTCGGTGACGTGAACTGCGGTCATCTCTGCCTCTCCATGCTCGCGTTTCTCTCTAAAATAAATAACCCTACAATCAAAGATTTCCAGAAAGCATTGTGGAACCTGAAACAGCATCACGATGGGGGTGTTCCATCTCACGAGCGAATCTTCGATCTTGAAACTCACACTGCACGACCACATCGTCTATCCTAAATCCGTAGCTCTGCGTGCATTCTACAGCATGTACCTCATACCTAACGTCACGCAGCACAACAACAAAATTAGCGTCGGAAGCGAACATATCGTCGTCATGCCAGGCCAATACAATCTTTCTACTTTGCAAGTTCAATTACCCAAATTCTCAAAATTCGGTTACGCACAGAGTGGAAATCGTGTCCGCGACGGAGACCGTATACCTGGGCACCATAGGAGAACTTTTAGGTTTCGAGAACGACACCAAACTCGAAGCTGGCATCAAACACACGGGAGCAAACATTCCTAAATTTCTAGCCATCGAGACTCTGAACGTTCACTGCAACGTGGCGGAAGGCATGATCACGAAATCCTCGGACGGATTATTGGGAAGTCATAAGCAGACGGGAATCATAGCCACGTTCAAACCCAGTTCCGAATTCATGGAACCGATCATCTACACACCCTCTTCGCCGATCTATTTTCCAGTATGTCGCAACCGCATAGACGACATAGAGTTGGTGGTGACGAACGAGAAAGGAGAGGTGGTGGATTTCACAGGTGCAACGACCACTGCCGTCGTGGAGATCAACGTATAATAAATAACACACAAAGTGAAAAAAAATGGAGCAAATCGAAAGTTACGAATTGCAATCTTTCCCTCCCAACCGTCGCACGTTCGCCAATTTGAACGAGGCGAACCGGGAGATCGAATACGACGTGGACGTAGGCGACGGGTTCGTTCATCCTCACAGAGCGGACCTTTACCTTCAATTCGTCGTGGTGAAGAAAGAAAGCGGAGAAGCGTTTCCCGCAGCCGCAAATTTGATACTCGTGGACAACTTCGTGCCTCACCTGTTCTCGCAGGTGGAGGTGAGGAAACATAACACCGTCATCGACAGAATCAATTATCCAGGCATCACGTCGACGGCAGTGGGAACATTGAAATTATCCAAAACGGACGCGAGTAGTGTAATTGATACTAATATAAACTCGATAAAGTATGAGCCCCCCTCAGGCAGATTTGGCTAGACTTAAAACTAGCTCAACATGCCCATATCAGCTTCTTGCTCAACTGTGGCACCCTGTCTAATCCAAGATTTTTGTAAAAATGACTTCCCGTGAAAGTATGACCCCCCTCAGATTGATTTGGCTACACTTACAAAAGCTGCATCTGCCAGATTTTTGTCCATAAGCTTGTCAAAAATATGCCCCTCTTGATATTGTTTTGGCCACACTTAAAACTAAGCCAAAAAGCCACCCTCACCCACCCACACCCAAACACCTACATACACCCTCACCCACCCACACCCACACACCCACATACACCCACACCCACCCACAACCACACACATACACCCACACCCACCCACACCCACCCACATACACCCACACCCACCCACACCCACCCACATACACCCACACCCACCCTCATACACCCACATACACCCACACCCACACACATACACAAAGTATACAAAGCACACTGCTGAACCAACTGATATTTTTTATTAAGCATAGAATTTTGATTTGAACCCCAAGAAATTTTATATAATAAACCAAAAACAAAAATTCCAAAGCCAAACATATTTACACACACACACATACACACACACACACTAAATATACAAAGCACACTGCTGAACCCAACTGATATTTTTTATTAAGCATAGAATTTTGATTTGAATCCCAAGAAATTTTATATAATAAACCAATAACAAAAATGCCAAATCAAAAATATTGTAATCAATGCAATAAGAATATATCCAGCCCAAATTGGGCTAAGCATCAAAAGAATTGTAATCCAGACAAATGCAGAACACCCACAAAAATATGCCCAAAATGCCATAGAAAATATAGCATGGAATATTTCACATATAAACATATAGATACTTGTTCTGCACAGTCATCAACATTGCCCCCACAACCATCTATATCTGGTCTGAAAAGGAAGTTTGAAACACCTGTTAATGCTAGACCGGCAAAGCAGCCACGCTATGAACCCATCCATAGCAGTTTTGCTGGCCAACTTAGGGATTACCGGTTTGTATCAGAGCAAAAATGTGGTATTAAGAATTTTTTGAACAGTATAAATCCTGATGTGCAGGCAATTCTAAATGCACAAAATGGCTCTTATAAGCTGTCCCTCAAATTGTTTACACAATATAAGAAACCAAATGACACAAAATTTACACAGCCCCACATAACAAAAACTGTAGCTATATATTCAAATACAAATTTAGACAAATTAATAAGCAGTTTGATAGATCAATTGAATATTAAACACTGAATTTGCAGGAAAAGAATCAGGATGGAGCCTATGCGGATCTCCACACAAGCTCTATGTTAATATTTCTAAATTTCACCCATTACAAGGTTCCACATATCTGCCATTACCTGCCAATATTAAAAACAAAAGAGCCGTGGTTAACATAGAAAATAATGATGATAAATGCTTTCTGTGGTGTATTTTAGCTGCTTTGTATCCAGTTTTAAGGAATCCTCAGAGAGTAACTTATTATAAACAACATGAACATGATTTTGATGATGCAATGGAGGGCTTAAAATATCCAATGTCAGTTTAGAATATTGATAAATTTGAAAAAAAGCCAGGGATATCAATGGTAAACAATTATCTATTAATGTTTTTATTTGTTCTACTGGCCGTGGGAATTGCTTGATAGCACCTCACAGAATCAGTACACTTGATGATGATTCTACTGTTCCGATTGATCTGCTCTTAATTGAAGGGGATAACACACACCATTACACTCTGATACAGTCTTGAAGTTTTAGTAAGAAAACAAATATACAAATTTAATACAATATTCAAGTTGTGCCGAAGATGTTTAACTGTATTTGATGGTCAAAAAATGGTGAATGGGGTTCGTGAAAAAAATGCAGAAATTGCTAAAAACAAGTTAATTGAACATTTAAAATACTGTGGCAACCATAAACCTGTTCATATGCTTATGCCTAACCTAAGTGAAAATGCCAAATACAAAAAGTTTTAAGCCTTGTTGGAACACCCAGCATATATAGTGTGTGATTTTGAATCAAACCTCAAACCCCTTGCATTCTGCAGCCCAGATCCTGATGAATCTTCAATTACATCATACCAGTTACATGAACCTTCTAGTTTTTATTATGTTGTTGTACAGGATGGTGTTGTTAGTGAAGAATATTTATACATGGGACCAGATGCCATCAAAGAATTTGCACATAGAATAGAAAATGAATGCCATAACATAGCATCTAATATCTTATTAAAATAAAAACCCATGTTGCCTTTAACAGAGGATCAGATTGAAGATTTCAACAATGCAGAAAAATGCCCGGTATGTGATTCTAAATTTTTAGATACAAATATCAAGGTGAAACACCATTCTCATACAGATGGTAAATTCAAAATGGCCCTGTGTAATAGCTGTAATATTAAGATCCAGAGGCCAAAATTTGTCCCCATATTTTGCCATGGTGCATCCAATTATGATTTTCATCATTTGATTAGATACGAGGGGTTTGACAAACAGAATTTAAATATTCTAGCAGAAAATAATGAGAAATATATAGCTATTAGCAAGATAATTAAAGTTAATGGTGTTCCTATTCACTTAAGATTTCTTGATTCCTACAGAATTCTGTCTGCTAGCTTGGCTACACTGGCCAATCAATTATCTGATGATCAATTCAAAATCACATGTGCTTTGTTTCCAAATCAGGACCTGAAATTAATTAGGCGGAAGGGTGTATATCCGTATGATTATGTTACAGATTTTTCTAAATTTGATGAGTGTGCTCTGCCACCACAACAAATGTTCTACAGCAAACTCAGAGGATCTGGAATCACTGATGAAGATTATCACCATGCCCAGTTGATGTGGAACAATTTAAAATGCCAGACATTTGGTGATTATCACAAGGCATATTTAAAACTTGATGTCACTCTCTTAGCTGATATACTTCAGGCATTTAGAAAATCTTCCATGCAAAATTATAAGCTGGATAAAATGTATTTTTACAGTGCACCAGGCCTAGCATGGTCTGCAATGTTTTTAAACACTAAAATGCAATTGGATCTTATCCAAGATCAAGATATGTATTTGTTTATGGAACAATGTATACGAGGAGGCATGGTGCAATGTTCTCAGAGATATGCCAGAGCAAATAACAAGTATATTCCCAATTATGATCCAGCACTGTCATCAAATTATATACTGTATGTGGATGCAAACAGCCTCTATGGTTATGCTATGATGGATAAACTGCCATATGCAGGCTTGAGTGGGTTGAAGATTTCAATATTGAAGATCTTAAGGATTTTGATGACAGTAACTATGGCATGTTCTTAGAGGTTGATCTGACAATTCCTGATGATTTACACAACACATTTTCTGATCTGCCCCCAATTCCTGACGTTAAGTGTTCACCTGGCTCTAAACAGAAGAAATTGATGATGACTCTAGAGCCAAAACAGGATTATGTCATATATTACAAAAACCTCCAGTTCCTGATGAAACGTGGTGTTCAAGTGAGCAAAGTTGGCATAGTTTTGAGGATCAGGCACTGAAGATGGTTGAAGCCATATATTGATACAAACACAGAGCTTCGAACATCTGCAATGAGCCAATTTGATAAGACCTTGTTTAAATTGATGGTAAATTCTGTGTATGGCAAAACCATAGAAAATGTCAGAAAACATATTGATGTTAAATTAATTACTGACCCCAGCCGGAGCAAAAAATTGATTGCAAAGCCTAATTTCAACTACAGAAGAATTTATGATGAAAATATGGCACTTTTCAACATGAAAAAAACAAAGATTAAGTTTGATAAGCCTATTTATGTAGGGGCTGTGATATTGGAATTGGCCAAATTACACATGTTAAAATTGTATTATGATGTGTTGAAGCCTTTTTATAGGGATTGTGTAAGACTGATGTACATGGACACAGATAGTTGTATTCTTAATATTCAGACAGAAGATGTTTATCAAGATATGTCACAGCCTGCATTGCTTGAATATTTTGATACCAGTGAACATACAAAGATTCAGCCCCACAACAAAAAGGTACCTGGCAAGTTAAAAGATGAGACACTTGGTGATGTTATTGTGGCATTTGCTGGGTTAAGGGCCAAGATGTACAGCTTTGAAACATGTAGTGGTGCTGTTGCCAAAAAGGCCAAGGGCATTGGCAGAGTAACTGTAGACAAAGAGCTTGAATTTGAAGATTACAAAAATTGTCTCAAATCACAGAGTTCAATCTGAACATCAGAATGCAGAATCCAGAGTGTGGATCACTTATTGACTACAAATATTATAAGAAAATTGGCTCTGGACCCACATGATGATAAGAGATGCATTTTATCATGTGGCATACATACTCTACCATGGGGTCATTGTGATTTGAAAAGTGGGAAACAATGCCCAATTACAGAGCATGATTTGAAATAAATAAACATGCCTATGAACTTATTTGTGTTCAAAAAACAGGCTATTATGGACCTGCCAACACCAGCACCCTCTTCTGATATAATATCTAAACTAAGTGCTTTGTTAATTATTCATCTGAACAGCATACTTACAGATGTTGATGATAAAACAGGTAAAACATTGTACATATTTAACAATAATTTAAATCATTACCAATTACCTGTAGGTGGTCAATTACAATTTATTACAACCCCCGAGTGTAATGTCAAGATTTCAGTAGGGAGAAATATTTATAGAATTAAGCACTCAAACATGATTTCTTGTACTGTATATACTGTTTCTGCTGGTGACTGCTTATATATTGAGGTCCCAGGATCCTATGACAAGCTTATACCCTTTTTTATAGAATTAAGAATTAGATATTCAATAATAAATAACCATTAAAACAAAATGCCTAATGATATATTTGGCCATACAAGACATGAAGATCACAGTGATGAGATTCTGATGCTTGATGTCAGAGTCAATAAATTAAGAAGTGATTTACAACCTTTACAAACCACACTCAATGCCAGTCTTCAACTAGAAATTACAAATTTACAATCACAATGCATGGACCCTCTTCTTAAAATTGATTCTGAACTCAAATTGCTGCTTCAAAAATATACTGACTTCGCCACATTAGATAATTTTCAAAGTTTAGAGGAGGTTGTAGCAGCTCTTCAAGCCAAATTTAAGACCCAGGCCACCAACTCTGAGCAATTGAAACAACAATTGGAAGAGCAGATAAATAATGTCCAGACACAGTTCCAAACAATTGTCAAAAGCATAAAATCACAAGAAGATTTTGATCTAGTGATTTCCACTCTAAAAGAACAGATTCAATCACTACAGATACCTAATCTGGACCCTCTGAACAATGCCATAGCCGAGGTTAAAGAAAAAATTGAGACACTTGAAAATTTTATGAACAACTTGCCATCTTCTGATGCTTTGAGTGCAATAACTCGGAGTGTTGCAAACATTAAGCTGCAACTTGAAACATATGAACATTTTGGAAAAATTCAAAGTACCATAACCCATCTTGAGGGTACAATAGCAGCAGTGCAAAGTGATCTGACAAATGTACAAGAATCTCTAGAATCCCGCTTGCCTGGTATTGTAGACACCCTTGTCAGTGTCCAGCAACAGATCACAAAACTTGAAAACCTCAACACTGAATCTGAGCTATCTCATTTTCATCACTTGATCGATGATATCCAAACAAAGCTTGAAGTTTTACAACAATCAACACCCACTCAGGCAGACATAACCCTGCTTCAAGATGCTATGCAAAATGTGGCTGATGCTTCTGAATTAAACAATGTGAAATTGGCACTTGAATCTTTGCAGAATACTGTATCAAATCTGCCTACATCACAGGAACTTAAAAATATTAAGAGAGCTGTGAATCGCATATTGAAATCAGAAGATATCAAGAATATCCAGACAGAGATCAAACAACTTACTCAGACAGTGGCCACTCCACCAACCAATTAATATATTAATGAACTGCATGCCCTGTTTGAGGATATCAGAAGACAGGTCCATGATCTTACTGCTCAAAATTCAAAATTGGCAGTTGTTGAAAATTTACAGCAAATTGTAGCTAATATCAAGCAACAGCTAGGGACCATGGAATCCAATCAAGCAAATGCTCTGTCTGTTTTTGCCACCCAGCTACAAGAGATTGTGCAACAATACAAGAAACTTGTTGTGGACATAAAGATCAAGCCAGGCCATGATGATTTTGGAAGGACTATCAATGAGCACCTTGAATCTGTAACAAGTAGATTGCTTACAGCAGAGAAAGAAATAACTGGCATAATCGAGAATCCTAAACATACAGTAATTCTTGAATTGTACAGCATCCCCAACAAAGAATATGATTCACCATTTACACCAGGTGGTAAAATATATATGCTGTCTCATTCACAATTTTATTACCAGTTTTTTGTTGGGGGCACAGTTAGACCAATCAAGATCAAATATTGGCTACAACCACAGGCACACAACTACCCTACCTTATCAATAACAAATGCTGACAACAAACCAAAAGTCACCAGTGTAGAGTTAGAGGATTTTACAGATCCCAATACATTAGAAACATCTTATGCTGAGGATGATGGCCCTCTGGAATTTAATATACAAATAGGGGACAAATTATATTTAGAAAATCCTGTAGTATCAGCTGCTGAACACCGTATAGTTGCAATATTCTTGTTTACATACTATGTCTAGACAAATTATTGTTGATGAATTACACAGACAAGCCAGACATAATTATAAGAGACTGCCAGTGGTTACAAAGGGCATAGATGATTTATGGCAGTGTGACTTGGTTGAGATGGCAAGTGGACAGCTGAAAAACTTAGACAAGATCAACAAGGGCTACAAGTATCTACTCACTGTCATAGATACATTTTCAAAATTTGCCTGCGCTGTGCCACTCAAATCCAAGACTGGAAAATGTGTTACAGAAGCGTTCAGGACAATCATCAATCAGAGTGGAAGATCACTGCGCTTTTTGCAAACAGATAATGGCAAAGAATTCTATAATTCTGTGTTCCAACAATTTATTAAAAGCCAGTCAATACAACATTACTCGAGTTACAGTGATCTCAAGGCCTCAATTGTAGAGAGATTCAACAAAACCCTAAAAAATCATATGTATAAACAATTCACACTGCAGGGTAATTACAAATGGCTTAATATTCTTCCGGAACTTCTACATAAATATAACAACTCGGTCCATTCCAAAATCAACATGAAACCCTCTGAGGTAACTTCATCTGATGAGCAAAAATTGATCAGCACTGTTTATTATCCTAGATACCAGCCAACAACAAGAAAAGCCAAATACAAGGTGGGTGATCAAGTAAGAATCAGCAAATATAAGCACTTATTCAAAAGAGGCTTTACCAGAAACTGGAGCACTGAATTATTTACAATGGTTCAAGTTAAATCTGGGACCCGTAACACATATATAATAAAAGATCACCGAGGAGAAATTCTCAAAGGCAGATTCTATGAAGAAGAACTCAGCAAAACTAAGCAGCCTGACACATATCTCATAGAGAAAATCATCCGCAGAAAAGGCAACAAGATACTGGTGAAATGGCTAGGACTTCCAGAACACAGCTGGATCGATGCAAACAAAGTGATACTATGAGCACCTGGGATGTTATAAAGAGGCTGCCAGAGCCTGAACAGCAGAATAAGAGAAATGGAATGCTGCTGCCTGATAATATTAGATGTCTTATTGTTTGGCCATCGGCTTGTGGTAAAACTACACTAATGATTGATAATTTTTTATTGGCACCCATCTGGTTAGACTGGAAAAACAGGCACTTGTATGTCTTCTCTAAGAGCTTGGAACAATTAAAATATCAGCAGCTGATGAAGCTATATGATGGACTGGATATTGCCACTTTTGAATCAGATGTTAAGCCACTCCATGACTGTCTCGATAATTCTGTTGTTGTGTTTGATGACATTATACTGGATAATCAAAACAAGGTTAGAAATTTCTTTACACAGGGCCGACACAAAAACATTGATTGCTTTTACCTGGCACAGACTTTTTCTAAAATACCGAAGCAGCTGATCCGAGACAACAGCAATTTTATATGTGTGTTTCATCAAGATCATACCAACCTCAAACACATACATGATGAATATGTAGGTGGGGACTTGAGCTACAATGATTTTTCTAAGTTTTGCAGTGGGTGCTGGAACCAGGACAGTTATGGGTTTGTCACAATTGATATGACAAGAAAACCCAATAGTGGCAAATACAGAAAAAAAATCAACAATTTTCTAGACATTGAAACATATATAAATAACCATGATGAGGCCAATTATTGATGATCTTAAATTAAGAGATTATCTTGTAAAAAGATTTAAGGGATGGAAATCAGAGAACGGAGGAATCTATGAATAATACAAGCAAACAGAACAACATATTATTGATGCTATTAGTGAATTAGGTAAAAATATCAATACTGTTACAGAGCAAAATCAAAATTTGATCACAGAGCTTGTACCTGTAGCTGCAAGAAACATATTAGTTTATCCAATCACCCCACTTTCTAGTATTCATACACCTAGTCCTGTTGCTCCTCGAAGAATTGAAGCTACTCAGGATCCTATTGAATTGGGTCTTCTTTAAGCACACCTAAAGACAACAAAGATGAGGTCTTTGGCTTATATGCTGACATGGAGCGTGATGGTAGCATCATACATAGAATTGGCAATTTCAGAGTAACATTTATGGGAGATGATCTAATTGTATATTCAGAATCTCATCTTGGAGAAAGAGGTGGTTTTGTTAAGTATCCCGGCACACCTGGATTGTGGGAACTTTTGACTAAGAAAAGGCCTGGCAGCTATACAGATCAAGATTATGAGCATTACAAAGAAATATTAATAAAATCAGATGCTCTATACCAGAACAATGATCCCACACAAAAAAGAGTCAAGTCTAGCAGTGGAGCAAAATACAACAACTTAATCAAGCCCATATGGTCACAGATCAAGACAAGCAGTGGGATCAAACAATACAACACCCTGTCTAAAAAATTTGTGTGGGTTGATGATGTCAGGAAACTTGTAAATAGGTTGCTGGTGATATCTGGGGAGGAAAATGCTGGCAACCACAATTTTTACAATGAAAAGTTTGGAATTGTGGACATGATAAGCACCAAATTGTCTAATTTTATAGTGAATGACACTAAGGGGATTGGATATTTTATAAAAATTATTAATACTGTACCACCTAAATTTTGGAATATTTCTGAGGGTCGGGGACTGGTTAATGACATTATAAACAAGCTGCCATTTGAACTACACATTCCAGGCTATCAGTATTGTGGTCCAGGCACAAAATTGGACCATAGATTAAACAGAGGTGATCCTGGTGTTAATCCCCTAGATGCTGCTTGTAGAGACCATGACATAGCATACAACACACATTCTGATCTTGACAAGAGACATGTTGCAGACAAGAAATTAGAAGATGCTGCATATGGTAGATTTGTAAGCAAAGATGCTTCTTTAAGTGAGAGAATAGCAGCATTGGGGACCACCATAGCTATGAACACCAAACAAAAACTGGGGTGGGGGTTGTGAATATGTATATAATAAACCTAGGATGAAGGCCACGGGTGTTATGTATCAGATACCTTATGCAGGTCTTAAATCTCTTAAAACTATTGATAGTCTTTTAACTAAAAAGCAGCGCAAGAAAAAAAATTCTTGTCTTGCCAAGGGCCATGGTATGAAATTGTTGCTTAGTACCCCACAATTAAAAAAATTACAGCAATCCAGGAAAAAATCACACGTGGGTGGCTTCATATTTACTATCCCGGCCATCTTAGCAGCACTTGGGGCTGTGGGGAGCTTGGCTGGGGGATCAGCTGCCATAGCAAAAACAGTAATAGATGCCAAGAAAAATAAGGCAGAATTAGATGAATTGAAGCGCCATAATCTGGCCATAGAGAAACAAGGCAAAGGTGTCAAGAGAGCCATGAGTAAGTTTAAAAAAACAAGAGCCGCTTACAAACCAAGATATTGAAGCTTTAATCAAGCCACTGGGCATCATAAATTTCAGAGGTGTGTACATGTCTGATTCATTACCAGAACAACCACTCAACAAAGAGTGTGGCATAGTTAATTTGGATAAGTACAAAAATCAGGGCACTCACTGGATCTGTTATCTTAAATATTTAAAAGATGAGGCATTTGTGTTTGATTCATTTGGAGGTGTTCCACCTGAAAATTTAGTAAAATATCTAAAATCAGCTAATCTTTACTACAATAATGCCCGTGTTCAAAATTTCAAAGATGTTATTTGTGGACATCTGTGTTTATCTGTTCTTAGATATATGTCTCAAAAAAATTAACCATCAATTGAAAATTTTCAAAAAGCCCTGTGGTATCTGGAACATCATGGGTGTATTCCATCTCACCAGCCAAAATTCAATATTGAAACTTAGATTGCATGATGATATAGTGTGTCTCAAAACAATAGCTCTCAGAGCATTTTATGGCATGTACTTCATCCCTAATATTACACACCACAACAACACAATTGCACTTGGGGATCAAAAAATTGTCATCACTCCAGGGCAATATAATCTATCTACTCTAAATGCTCAGTTACCCAGAGGTATAGTATTAACTCAAAATTCTGTCACTCACAGAGTAGAGATTGTATCTGCTACAGAAACAGTGGATCTGGGTACTATAGGAGAACTGTTGGGCTTTGAGAACAACACAAAACTTGAACCAGCCATCAAACACACTGCTATTAATATACCTAAATTCTTAGCCATAGAAACTCTGAATATTCACTGTAATGTGGCCGAGGGTATGATCACCAAATCAAATGGCATAGGCACTCACAAACAAACTGGCATCATTGCAACATTCAAACCTAACTCTGAATTCATGGAGCCCATCATCTACACTCCATCCCCAACATTATATTTTCCTGTGTGCCATAATAGAATAGATTACATTGAGTTGATGGTCACTAATTAAAAAAAAGAATTAGTTGATTTTGCTGGAGCCACAACAACTGCAATCATAGAAATTAATATTTAAATAAAAATACATACAAGAAAAAAATGGAAAATATCGAGAGCTACAATCATTCCCTCCAAACAGGAGGACATTTGCAAATTTAAATCAACCCAACACAGAGATTGAGGTTGATCTTGATGTAGGGGATGGCTTTATACACCCTCACAGAGCAGATCTATACATCAAATTTGATGTTGTAAAGCTCGATGCTACAGATTATCCTGCAAATTCAAATATAAGATTGGTAGACAATTTTGTGCCACATCTGTTCTCTGAAATTGAGATCAGAAAACATGGTGTTGTTATAAACAGAGTAGATTACCCCGGCATTACCTCTACAGCTTTGCCCACACTAAAATTATCCAAAACCGAGGCTTCTTACTACAAAATAGGTGGATTTGAGGCTGGTGATAAAATTATATCTAAAAGCCACACAGTATTGTTTCCTATGCGCCTGTTGCCAGGATTCTTCTCAGATTACAAAGATATTATGTGGAAGGGTGGTTTAAGAATCACATTTAGAAGAGCTGCCAATGATAATAAGTAGTTGTATTTACGGTAGGGAGAGGACAGAATTTTTCAGAAAGGAAGAGCCCCTTTCAAGCAGATTTGTCTACACTTAAAACTAGCTCAACATGAGCATATGAGCTTTTTGCTCAAGTGTGGAACCCTGTCTAATCCAAGATTTTTGTAAAAATGCCCTCAAGAATTTTTCAGAAAGGAAGAGCTCCTCTCAAGCAGGTTTGCCTACACTTAAAACTAGCTCAACATGCCCATATGAGCTTTTTGCTCAAGTGTGGAACCCTGTCTAATCCAAGATTTTTGTAAAAATGCCCTCAGGAAATTCCTGTGAAATGATGAGCCCCCTCAGATTGATTTGTCTACACTTACAAAAGGCACTTCTGCCAGATTTTTGTCCATAATCCTGTCAAAAATATGCCCCTCTTGATATTTTTTTTGCCCACACCTAAAACTACGCAAAGATACACCCACACCCACACCCACACCCACCCACACCCACCCACACCCACACACACACACATATTTACTTCCGGTCCACTTCCGGTTTAAGTTCAATTGGACACCAGCCTCAACTCATATATCTAGTACTAAAACAATGTAATATGCAGAGATTTTCTAGAATTGCTCTGTGACTCTCTCATTTCTTACATCATAAACATATGATTTTTCACCTATGAGAATAACACTACATATGGTGTCATCAGGTAATGCCTCATGGAATTCACAGATAATTTTAATGTTTGTCCTGTCATTCACCACAACTTGTTTCCTTTTTGAAGTGTTTATTACAAACATGGGTCTCTGTGCTTTGAATTCATCTGGTGTGTAATACATGTCAGTATTGCCAGTAGTGACCCTTTTGAATGCTGAAAATGCCTCATATAATTTGAGGAAATCATCCTTGGACATGTCTAAATTATAATTTTCTCTAGGAAATACCTCATTTCTGCCATTTTTAAGATATATGTTCTTGATGTTGAAGTTATCAAATTTGCTTGAATTTTTTTCCTGATTGTTGTGTCTCCCAGTCTGAAACAGTACCACTACAAAATCAGGCATGTCATATTGAATACTGGAGAATGAATTTGTAGCATCAAACTCATAATAAGAACCAGTTGCGGGCTTCTGTACACATTGATATGTATAAAATTGTAGAGAAATTTGTGGATTTTTTATTATATCAGCTTTGTATTTAAGAGCATAACTGGCCTCATATTCAACAACAGGGATTCTTAACTCCATAGTCTGAATAATGCATTTGCCTGCATCAGGTAGGGTATTAGGCAGAGCTTCTCCTGTAGAGTTTAATGTGCTGTACCTCATCAATGCATTATTATCATTGGCAGCTCTTCTAAATGTGATTCTTAAACCACCCTTCCACATAATTTCTTTGTAATCTGAGAAGAATCCTGGCAACAGGCGCATAGGGAACAGCACTGTGTGGTTTTTAGATAATATTTTCTCACCAGCCTCAAATCCACCTATTTTGTAGGAGGAAGCCTCGGTTTTGGATAATTTTAATGTGGCCAAAGCTGTGGAGGTAATGCCGGGATAATCCACTCTGTTTATAACAACGCCATGCTTTCTGATCTCAATTTCAGAGAATAGATGTGGCACAAAATTATCTACCAATCTTATATTTGAATTTGCCGGATAATCTGTTTCATCGAGCTTTACAACATCAAATTTGATGTATAGATCTGCTCTGTGGGGGTGTATAAATCCATCCCCAACATCAAGATCAATTTCAATCTCTGTGTTGGGTTGATTTAAATTTGCAAATGTCCTCCTGTTTGGGGGGAATGATTGTAGCTCATAACTCTCAATATTTTCCATTGTATGTATTTTTATTTAAATATTAATCTCTATGATTGCAGTTGTTGTGGCTCCAGCAAAATCAACTAATTCTTCTTTTTCATTAGTGACCATCAATTCAATATAATCTATTCTGTTGTGGCACACAGGAAAATATAATGTTGGGGATGGATTGTAGATGATGGGCTCCATGAATTCAGAATTAGGTTTGAATGTTGCAATGATGCCGGTTTGTTTGTGAGTGCCTATGCCATTTGATTTGGTGATCATACCCTCAGCCACATTACAGTGAATATTTAGAGTCTCTATGGCTAAGAATTTAGGTATATTCATAGCAGTGTGTTTGATGCCTGCTTCAAGTTTTGTGTTGTTCTCAAAGCCTAACAGCTCTCCTATAGTACCCAGATTCACTGTTTCTGTAGCAGATACAATTTCTACTCTGTGAGTGACAGAATTTTGACTTAACACTACACCTCTGGGTAATTGAGCATTTAGAGTGGATAGAATATATTGCCCTGGAGTAATGACAATTTTTTCATCCCCTACTGCAATTTTGTTGTTGTGGTGTGTAATATTAGGGATCAAGTACATGCCGTAAAATGCTCTGAGGGCTATTGTTTTGGGATACACTATGTCATCATGCAATCTGAGTTTCAATATTGAATTTTGGCTGGTGAGATGAAATACCCCCATGATGTTTTAAATACCACAAGGCTTTTTGAAAATCTTCAATTGATGGTTTATTTATTTGAGACATATATCTAAGAACTGATAAACACAAATGTCCGCAATTAACATCTTTGAAGTTTTGAACACGGGCATTATTGTAATAAAGATTAGGTGATTTTAAATATTTTATTAAATTTTCAGGTGGAACACCTCCAAATGAATCAAACACAAATGCCTCATTTTTTAAATATTTAAGATAGCAAATCCAGTGAGTGCCCTGATTTTTGTACTCATCCAAATTAACAATGCCACACTCTTTGTTGAGTGGTTGCTCTGGCAAAGAATCAGACATGTACACACCTCTAAAATGTTTGATGCCCAGTGGCTTGATTAAAGCTTCAATATCTTGGTTTGTAAGCGGCTCTTGTTTTTTTTAAACTTATTCATGGCTCTTTTAACACCATTGCCTTGTTTCTCCATTGCCAGGTTATGGCGCCCCTGCTCATCTAATTCTGCCCTATTTTTCTTGGCATCTATTACTGTTTTTGCTATGGCGGCTGATCCCCCGGCCAAGCTCCCCACAGCCCCGAGAGCAGCTAAGATGGCAGGGATGGTAAATATAAATACCCCTACGTGTGATTTTTTTCTTGATTGCTGTAATTTTTTTTAATTGGGAGGTACTAAGCAACAATTTCATACCATGCCCTTTTGCAATACAAGAATTTTTTTCTTGCGCTGCTTTTTAGTTAAAAGGCTATCAATAGGCCCAAGAGATTTGAGACCTGCATAAGGTATTTGATACATAACACCCTTGGCCTTCATTGTAGGTTTATTATATACATATTCACAATCCCCACCCCAGTTTTTGTTTGGTACTCATAGCTATGGTAGTTCCCAATGCTGCTATTTTTTCACTCAAAGATGCATCTTTGCTTACAAATCTGCCAAATGCAGCCTCTTCTAATTTCTTGTCTGCAACATGTCTCTTGTCAAGATCAGAATGTGTGTTATATGCTATGTCATGGTCTCTACAAGCAGCATCTAGGGGATTAACACCAGGATCCCCTCTGTTTAATCTATGATCTAATTTTGTGCCTGGATCACAATACTGATAGTCTGGAATATGTAGTTCAAATGGCAGCTTGTTTATAATGTCATTAACAAGGCCCCGACCCTCAGAAATATTCCAAAATTTAGGTGGTAGAGTATTAATAATTTTTATGAGATATCCAATCCCCTTAGTGACATTCACTATAAAATTAGACAATTTTGTGCTTATCATGTCCATAATTCCAACTTTTTCATTGTAAAAATTGTGGTTCCCAGCATTTTCCTCCCCAGCTATTACCAATAACCTATCTACAAGTTTCCTGACATCATCAACCCACACAAATTCTTTGGGCAGGGTGTTGTATTGTTTGATTCCACTGCCAGTCTTGATTTGTGACCATATGGGCTTGATTAAATTATTGTATTTTGCCCCACTGCTCGACTTAACCCTTTTTTGTGTGGGATCATTGTTCTGGTATAGGGCATCTGATTTTATTAATATTTCTTTGTAATATTCATAATCTTGATCTGTATAGCTGCCAGGCCTTTTCCGAGTCATCAATTCCCACAATCCAGGTGTGCCGGGGTACTTAACAAAAGCACCTTTTTCTCCGAGACGAGATTCTGAATATACAATCAGATCATCCCTCATAAATGTTACTCTGAAATTGCCAATTCTATGTATAATGCTACCATCAAGCTCTGTGTCAGCAAATAAGCCAAACAACTCATTTTTATTGTCTTTAGGTGTGGTTAAATATTTTTGTGCAAAAAGACCCAATTCAATAGGATCCTGAGTAGCTTCAATTCTTCTAGGAGCAATAGGACTAGGTGTATGAATACTGGAAAGTGGAGTAAATGGATAATCTAATATGTTCCTTGCAGCTACAGGTACAAGCTCTGTGATCAAATTTTGATTTTGCTCTGTAACAGTTTTGATATTTTTACCTAATTCACTATTAGCATCAATTACAGGCTGTTCTGCTTGTTTGTGTTTTTCATAAATTCCCCGGTTCTCTGATTTCCATCCCTTAAATCTTTTTACAAGATAATCTCTTAATTTAAGATCATCAATTATTGGCCTTTTCATGTTTATTTATATATGTTTCAATGTTTAGAAAATTGTTGATTTTATTTCTATATTTGCCACTATTGGGTGTTCTTGTCATATCAATTGTGACAAACCCATAACTGTCCTGGTTCCAGCACCTGCTGCAAAACTTAGAAAAATCATTGTAGCTCAGGTCCCCACATACATATTCATCATGTATGTGTTTGAGGTTGGTATGGTCTTGATGAAACACACATATAAAATTGCTATTGTCTCGGATCAGCTGCTTGGGTATTTTTGAAAAAGTCTGTGCCAGGTAGAAGCAATCAATGTTTTTGTGCCGGCCCTGTGTGAAGAAATTTCTAACCTTGTTTTGATTATCCAGTATAATGTCATCAAACACAACAACAGAATTATCGAGACATTCATGAAGTGGCTTAACATCTGGTTCAAAAGTAGCTATATCCAATCCATCATATAGCTTTATCAACTGCTGATATTTTAATTGTTCCAAGCTCTTAGAGAAGATATACAAGTGCCTGTTTTTCCAGTCTAACCAGTTGGGTGCCAATAAAAAATTATCAACCATTAGTGTAGCTTTACCACAAGCAGATGGCCCAACAATAAGACACCTAATATTTTCAGGCAGCAATTTGCCATTTCTCTTAATCTGTTGTTCAGGTTCTGGCAGCCTTTTTATAACATCCCAGGTGCTCATATTATTATTTTGTTTGCATCGATCCAGCTGTGTTCTGGAAGTCCCAGCCATTTGACAAGTAACTTGTTGCCTTTTCTGCGGATGATTTTTTCTATGAGATATGTGTCAGGCTGTTTAGTTTTGCTGAGCTCTTGTTCATAGAACCTGCTTTTGAGAATTTCTCCTCGGTGATCCTTTATTATATATGTGTTAAGGGTCCCAGGTTTAATTTGAGCCACTGTAAATAATTCAGTGCTCCAGTTTCTGGTAAAGCCTCTTTTGAATAAGTGCTTATATTTGCTGATTCTTACTTGATCCCCTACCTTGTATTTGGCCTTTCTTATTGTTGGCTGATATCTAGGATAATAAACAGTACTGATCAATTTTTGCTCATCAGATGAAGTTACTTCAGCGGGTTTCATGTTGATTGTGGAATGGACAGAATTGTTATATTTTTGTAGAAGTTCTGGAAGAATATTAATCCATTTATAATTACCTTGGAGGGTAAATTGTTTATACATAAGATTTTTTAAGGTTCTGTTGAATCTCTCTACAATTGAGGCTTTGAGGTCACTGTAACTCGAGTAATGTTTTATTGCCTGGCTTTTAATAAATTGTTGAAACACTGAATTATAAAATTCTTTGCCATTATCTGTTTGCAAATAGCGCGGGGATCTTCCACTCTGATTGATAATTGTCCTGATGGCTTCTGTAACACATTTTCCAGTCTTGGATTTGATTGGCACGGCCCATGCAAATTTTGAAAATGTGTCTATCACAGTGAGAAGATACTTGTAGCCCTTGTTGATTTTGTCTAAGTTTTTCAACTGCCCACTTGCCATTTCAATCAAGTCGCTTTGCCATAAATCATCTATGCCCTTTGTGACTACTGGGAGTCTCTTAAAATTATGTCTGGCCTGTCTGTGTAATTCATCAACAATAATTTTTCTAGACATAATATGTAAACAAAAATATTGCAACTATAGGGTGTTCAGCAGCTGATACTGCAGGATTTTCTAAATATAATTTGTCCCCTATTTGTATTTTAAATTCCAAAGAGCCATCATCTTCAGTATAGGCTGTTTCTAATGTATTGGGGTCTGTAAAATCCTCCAATTCTACACTGGTGAATTTCACTTTGTTATCAGCATTTGTTATTGATAAGGTGGGGTAGTGGTGAGCCTGTGGTTGAAGCCAATATTTGATTTTGATTGGTCTCAATGTGCCCCCAACAAAAAATTGGTAATAAAATTGTGCAGGGGACAGCATATATATTTTGCCACCTGGTGTAAATGGAGAATCATATTCTTTGTTGGGGATGCTGTACAATTCAAGAATTACTGAATGTTTTGGATTCTCGATTATGCCTGTTATTTCCTTTTCTGCTGTGAGCAATCTGCTTGTTACAGATTCAAGGTGCTCATTGATGGTCCTAACAATCTCTTCGTGCCCTTGCTTGATTCTTATGTCAATAGCAAGTTTCTTGTATTGTTGCACAATTTCTTGTAGCTGGGTGGCAAAAACAGACAGAGCATTTGCTTGATTGGATTCCATGGTCCCTAGCTGTTGCTTGATATTAGCTACAATTTGTTGCAAATTTTCAACAATTGCCAATTTTGAATTTTGAGCAGTAAGATCATGGACCTGTCTTCTGATATCCTCAAACAGGGCATGCAGTTCATTAATATGTTGATTTGTTGGTAGAGTGGCCACTGTCTGTGTGAGATGTTTGATCTCTGCCTGGATATTCTTGATATCTTCTGATTTCAATATGCGATTCACTGCTCTCTTAATATTTTTAAGTTCCTGTGATGTGGGCAGATTTGATACTGTATTTTGCAAAAAATCAAGTGCCAATTTTACATTGTTTAATTCAGAAGCATCAGCCACATTTTGCATAGCATTTTGGAGCAGGGCTATATCTGCCTGAGAGGGTGTGGATTGTTGTAAAATTTCAAGTTTTGTTTGGATATCATCTATCAAGTGATGAAAATGAGATAGTTCAGATTCAGTGTTGAGGTTTTCAAGCTTTGTGATTTGTTGCTGGACACTGACAAGTGTATCTACAATCCCAGGCAATCGGGATTCTAGTACATTTGCCAAATCACTTTGCACTGCTGCTATTGTACCTTCAAGATGGGTTATGGAACTTTGAATTTTTCCAAAATCTTCATATGTTTCAAGTTGCAGCTTAATATTTGCTACACTCCAAGTTATTGCATTCAAAGCATCAGAAGATGGCAAATTGTTCATAAAATTTTCAAGTGTGTCAATTTTTTCTTTAACCTCGGCTATGGCATTGTTCAAGGGGTCCAGATTAGGTATTTGGAGTGACTGAATCTGTTCTTTTAGAGTGGAAATCACTAGATCAAAATCTTCTTGTGATTTTATGCTTTTGACAATTGTTTGGAGCTGTGCCTGGACATTATTAATCTGCTCCTCTAATTGTTGTTTCAATTGCTCAGAGTTGTTAGCCTGGGTCTTAAATTTGGCTTGAAGAGCTGCTACAGCTTCTTCCAAACTTTGAAAATTATCCAATGTGGCCAAATCAGTATATTTCTGAAGCAACAATTTGAGTTCAGAATCAATTTTAAGAAGAGGGTCCATGCATTGTGATTGCAAATTTGTAATTTCTAATTGAAGACTGGTATTGAGTGTAGTTTGCAAAGGTTGTAAATCACTTCTTAATTTCTTGACTCTGACATCAAGCATCAAAATCTCATCACTGTGATCTTCATGTCTTGTATGGCCAAAAATATCATTAGGCATTTTTGTTTTAGTAGTTATTTATTATAGAATATTTGATTCTTAATTCTATAAAAAAAGGTATAAGCTTGTCATAAGATCCCGGGACCTCAATATATAAGCAGTCACCAGCAGAAACAGTATAAACAGTGCCAGAGACCATGTTTGAGTGCTTAATTCTATAAATATTTCTCCCTACTGAAATTTTAACATCACCCTCAGGGGTTGTAATAAATTGTAATTGCCCACCTACAGGTAATTGGCAATAATTTAAATTATTGTTAAATATGTACAATATTTTGCCTGTTTTATCATCAACATCTGTAAGTATGCTGTTCAGATGAATAATTAACAAGCCACTCAGTTTAGACAGCATAGACTGTATATCAGAAGAGGGTTGTGGTGTTGGCAGCTCCATAATAGCCTGTTTTTTGAACCCAAATAAGTTCATAGGCATGTTTATTTATTTCAAATCATGCTCTGGAATTGGGCATTGTTTCCCACTTTTCAAATCACAATGACCCCATGGTAGAGTATGTATGCCACATGATAAAATACATCTCTTATCATCATGTGGGTCCAGAGCCACTTTTCTTACAATATTGCTAGTCAATAAGTGATCCACACTCTGAATTCTGGATTCTGATGTTTTGATTGAACTCTGTGATTTGAGACAATTTTCATAATCTTCAAATTCAAGCTCTTTTTCCACAGTTACTCTGCCAATGCCCTTGGCTTTTTTGGCAACAACACCACTACATGTCCCAAAACTATACATCTTGGCCCTTAACCCAGCAAATGCCACAATAACATCACCAAGTGTCTCATCTTTTAACTTGCCAGGCACCTTTTTGTTGTGGGGTTGAATCTTTGTATGTTCACTGGTATCAAAATATTCAAGCAATTCAGGCTGTGACATATCTTGATAAACATCTTCTGTTTTAATATCAAGAACAAAACTATCCGTGTCCATGTACATCAATTTTACACAATCACCATAAAAAGGTTTCAGCACATCATAATACAATTGTGACATATGTAATTTGGCCAATTCCAGTATCACAGCCCCTACATAAATAGGTTTATCAAACTTAATCTTTGTTTTTTTCATGTTGAAAAGTGCCATATTTTCATCATAAATTCTTCTGTAATTGAAATTAGGCTTTGCAACCAATTTTTTGCTCAGGCTGGGGTCAGTAATTATTTTAACATCGGTATGTTTTCTGACATTTTCAATTGTTTTGCCATATACAGAATTGACCATCAATTTAAACAAGGCCTTATCAAATTGGCTCTTTGCAGATGTTCGAAGCTCTGTATTTGTATCAATGTATGGTTTCAACCATGTTGAGTGCCTGAACCTCAAAACTTTGCCAAGTTTGGTCACTTGAACACCATGATGCATCAGGAACTGGAGGTTTTTGTAATATATGACATAGCCTTGTTTTGGCTCCAGAGTCATCATCAATTTCTTCTGTTTAGAGCCAGGTGAGCACTCAACCTCAGGAATTAGGGGCAGATCAGAAAATTTGTTGTGTAAATTATCTGGAATTGTCAGATCAACCTCTAAGAAGAGGCCATAGCCACTGTCATCAAAATCCTTAAGATCTTCAATATTGAAATCTTCAACCCACTCAAGACCTGCATATGGCAGTTTTTTCATCATAGCATAACCATAGAGGCTATTGGTATCTACATACAGTATATAATTTGATGGCAGTGCTGGATCATAATCAGGAATATATTTGTTATTTGCTCTGGCATATCTCTGAGAGCATTGCACCATGCCTCATCTTATACATTGCTCCATAAACAGATACATATCTTGATCTTGGAACAGATCCAATTGCATTTTAGTGTTTAAAAACATTGCAGTCCATGCTAGACCTGGGGCACTATAAAAATAAATTGGATCCAGCTTATAATTTTGCATGGAAGATTTTCTGAATGCCTGCAGTATATCAGCTAAGAGAGTCACATCAAGTTTAAAATATGCCTTGTGATAATCACCAAATATCTGGCATTTTAAATTGTTCCACATCAACTGGGCATGGTGATAATCTTCATCAGTGATTCCAGATCCTCTGATTTTGCTGTAACACTCTTGTTGCGGTGGCAGAGAACACTCATCAAATTTAGAAAAATCTGTAACATAATCATATGGATATACCCCCTTCCGCCTAATTAATTTCAGGTCCTGATTTGGAAACATGGCACATGTGATTTTGAATTGATCATCAGATAATTGAGTGGCCAGTGTAGCCAGGCTAGCAGACAGAATTCTGTATGAATCAAGAAATCTTAAGTGAATAGGAACACCATTAACTTTAATTATCTTGCTAATAGCAATATATTTCTCATCATTTTCAGCTAAAATATTTAAATTCTGCTTGTCAAACCCCTCATATCTGATCAAATGATGAAAATCATAATTGGATGCTCCATGGCAAAATATGGGACAAATTTTGGTCTCTTGATCTTAATATTGCAGCTATTACACAGGGCCATTAAGAATTTACCATCTGTATGAGAATGGTGTTTCACCTTGATATTTGTATCTGAAAATTCACAATCACATACCGGGCATTTTTCTGCATTGTTGAAATCTTCAATCTGTTTCTCTGTTAAAGGCAACATGGGTTTTGATTTTAATAAGATGTTAGATGCTATGTCACGGCACTCATTTTCTATTCTATCTGCAAATTCTTTGATAGCATTTGGTCCCATGTATGGATATTTTTTAGTAACAACACCATCCTGTACAATCACATAATAAAAGCTGGAAGGTTCATGTAGCTGGTATGGTGTAATTGAAGATTCTTCAGGATCTGGATTGCAGAATGCAAGAGGTTTGAGATTTGATTCAAAATCACAGACAATATATGCTGGGTGTTCCAACAAGGCTTCAAACTTTTTGAATTTTGCATTTTCACTTGGATTAGGCATAAGCATATGAACAGGTTTATGATTCCCACAGTATTTCAGATGCTCAATTAACTTGTTTTTGGCAATTTCTGCACTCTCTTCACGAACCCCCTTCACCATTTTTTGACCATCAAATACACTTAAACATCTTCTGCACAACTTAAATATTGTATTGGATTTGTCTAGTTGTGTTCTCACTAAAGCTTCAAGATTATGTATCAGAGTGTAATGATATGTGCCATCCCCTTCAATTAAGAGCAGATCAATCGGAACAGCAGAATCATCATCAATTATACTGATTCTGAGAGGTTCTATCAAGCAATTGCCACGGCCAGTGGAACAAATAAATACATTAATAGATAATTGTTTACCATTGATATGCCTGGCCCTTTTTACAAATTTATCAATATTCTGAACAGACATTGGATATTCTAAACCCTCCATTGCCTCATCAAAATCATGTCCATGTTGTTTGTAATAAGTTATTCTCTCAGGATGTTTTGAAACTGGATACAAAGCAGCTAATATACACCACAAAAAGCATTTCTGGTCGGTATTTTTTATATTAACCACGGCTCTTTTGTTTTTAATATTTGCAGGTAATGGCACATATGTAGATCCTTGTAATGAGCTGAATTCAGAAATATTAACATATAACTTGTGTGATGAACCGCATAGGCTCCATCCAGACTCTTTTGCTGCAAATTCAGAGTTTTTAATATTCAATTGATCTATCAACCTGCTTATTATTTTGTCTGAATTTGCATTTGAATATACCGGTACAGTTTCTGTTATGTGGGGCTGTGTAAATTTTGTGCCATTTGGTTTCTTATATTGTATAAACAATTTGAAGGACAGCTTATAAGAGCCATTTTGTGTATTAAGAATTGCCTGCACATCAGGATTTACACTGTTCAAAAAATTCTCAATGCCACAAAATGGCTCTGATACAAACCGATAATCTCTTAATTGGCTATTAAAACTGCTATGGATGGGTGCATAGCGTGGCTGCTTTGCAGGTCCAGCATTAACAGGTGCTTCATGCTTCCTTTTCAGAGCAGATGTAGATGGTTGTGTTGATGACTGTACAGAGCAAGTATCTTTATGTTTATATGTGAAATATTGCATGTTGTATTTTCTATGGCATTTGGGGCATATTTTTGTGGGAGTTCTGCATTTGTCTGGGTTACAAATCTTTTGGTGTCTGGCCCAATTAGAGCTAAATATATTCTTATTGCATTGATTACAATATTTTTGGTTCGGCATTTTTGTTGTTGTTTATTACATACAATTTCCTGGGATTCAAATCAAAATTCTATGCTGGATAAAAATATCAGTTGGGTTCAGCACTGTGCTTTGTGTGTGTGTATGTATATATGTGTGTGTGTGTGTGTATGTGTGTTAATATTTTTGGCTTTGGTATTTATATAAAATTTCTTGGGGTTCAAATCAAAACTCTATACTTAATAAAAAATATCAGTTGGGTTCAGCAGTGTGATATGTGTGTGTGTGTGTGTGTGTGTATGTGTGTGTGTATATATGTGTGTAGGTGGGTGTATCTTGGCCTAGTTTTAAGTGTGACCAAAAAAAATATCAAGAGGGGCATATTTTTGACAGGTTTATGGACAACAATCTCACAGAAGTGCCTTTTATAAGTGTGGGCAAATCAATCTGAGGGGGTTCATACTTTCCGAAGAGCATTTTTTACAAAAATCTTGGATTAGACAGGGTTCCACACTTGAGCAAAAAGCTCATATGGGCATGTTGAGCTAGTTTTAAGTGTAGGCAAACCTGCTTGAGAGGAGCTCTTCCTTTCTGAAAAATTCTTGAGGGCATTTTTACAAAAATCTTGGATTAGACAGGGTTCCACACTTGAGCAAAAAGCTCATATGCTCATGTTGAGCTAGTTTTAAGTGTAGACAAATCTGCTTGAAAGGGGCTCTTCCTTTCTGAAAAATTCTGTCCTCTCCCTACCGTAAATACAACTACTATAATAATGCTTTGATGAGGTACAGTACATTAAACTCCACTGGGGAAGCTCTGCCTAATACCCTACCTGATGAAGGCAAGTGCATTATTCAGACTATGGAGCTAAGAATGCCAGTTGTTGAATATGAAGCCAGTTATGCTCTTAAATACAAAGCAGATATCCTAAAAAATCCACAGATTCCTTTACAATTTTATACATATCAATGTGTGCAGAAGCCTGCCACAGGTACCTATTATGAATTTGATGCTACAAATTCATTCTCCAGTATACAATATGACATGCCAGATTTTGTGGTGGTACAATAATCAGGAAAAAAATTCAAGTAAGTTTGATAGCTGCAACATCAAGAACATATATCTAAAAAATGGCAGAAATGAGGTGTTTCCTAGAGAAAATTATAATTTAGACATGTCCAAGGATGATTTTCTTAAATTATATGAAGCATTTACAGCATACAAAAGGGTCACTACTGGCAATACTGACATGTATGACACACCAGATGAATTCAAATCACAGAGACCCATGTTTGTCATCAACACCTCGAAAAGAAAACAAGTTGTGGTTAATGACAGGACAAACATTAAAATTATATGTGAATTCCACGATTCACTCCCTGATGACACCACATGTAGTGTTATTCTTTTAGGTGAAAAATCATATGATTATGATGTAAGAAATGAGAGAGTCACAGAGCAATTCTAGAAAGTCTCTGCATATTACATTGTCTTTGTATTAGATATGCAAGTTGGGCCTGGTGTCCAATTAAAATATTCAGATTAACATATTAATTCTCTGAACTGACTGTCAGGTATTTAAGCACACTTGACAGAGTATTACACTAGAGGCAATAAGCTCATATGAGTATTTTTGGCTTAGTTTTAAGTGTGGCCAAAACAATATCAAGAGGGGCATATTTTTGACAAGCTAATGGACAAAAATCTGGCAGATGCAGCTTTTGTAAGTGTAGCCAAATCAATCTGAGGGGGGTCATACTTTCACGGGAAATTCCCGAAGGCATTTTTACAAAAATCTTGGATTAGACAGGGTGCCACACTTGAGCAAAAAGCTCATATGGGCATGTTGAGCTAGTTTTAAGTGTAGCAAAATCTGCCTGAGGGGGGCTCATAATTTATCGAGTTTATATTAGTATCAATTACACTACTGACGCGGCATACTATCAGGCGGGAGGATTCGAAGCGGGGACCTAAATATCGACGAGAAGTCGTCACACGGTGCTCTTTCCCATGCGTCTGCTTCCGGGATTCTTCTCGGACTACAAGGAGATCATGTGGAAGGGAGGACTGAGGATCACGTTTCGAAGAGCGGCCAACGACAACGACGCACTGATGCGATACACCAACTTGAACGCCGACGGCACGCCGATAGCCAACACGTTACCCGAAGCAGCCAAATGCGTCATCCGGAGCATGGAATTGAGAATGCCGGTGGTGGAATACGAAACGAACTACGCCCTCAAGTACAAAGCGGAGATTTTGAAAAGTCCGTAGGTGCCGATTCACTTTCACGGTTACCAGTGCGTGCAGAAGATAGCGTCGGGAAGTCACATGGAATTCGACGTGACGACGCAGTTCAACAACGTACAGTTCGACATGCCAGATTTCGTCATTGTACTTTTTCAGACCGGGAGGGACAATAATCAGGAAAAAGATTCCAGCAAATTCGACGACTGCAAGATCAAGAACGTTTATCTGAAGAATGGGAGGAACGAAGTCTTCCCGCGCGAAAATTACAACCTCGACATGACAAAAGATGATTACCTAAAACTTTACGAAGCTTACACGGCTTACAAGCGCGTGACCGAGGGAAGCGTGGACATATACTACACGCCCAGCGAATTCAAAACCCACAGACCCATGTCCGTCATCAACACATCTAAGAGGAAGCAGGTGGTGGTCAACGATCGCACCAACATCAAGGTCGTCTGCGAGTTCAACAGTCCGTTGCCCGAGGATACTCTATGTAGCGTCATCCTGGTCGCAGAGAAGTCCTTCGTCCACGACGTGAAGAACGAGAGGGTCACAGAGCAGTTTTAACAGGTTTAACATCTTTTCTTGCACAATCAGTTACAATAAGAATTTTGTACTAGTACAATCAGTTACAATGGCACAATACGAATTTCACTAGTTCAGATCAGTTACAATGTCAAATTCATCAGTTATCAGTTGCAATGTCTTTTTTTATCAGTTTTTGCACTATAGCACGAGACAATCAGAATTTGCACAAAATTTGTTGTTGTTTTTTTACATGAGAAAATTAACAATAAAATTATTTCTTTTTTATCGTTTCAGATGCTGTCGAACATCAAAAACACATACACATACACACACTAGAAAAAAAAGCATGCAACTTTATTTGTAACACACACATATTCTCCATCTTCATCAAGAAAATATTATAATAAACATAATTTTTATCTATTTCACAATAAAACACTATATCCAAAATTACAACATCAAATAACACTAGAGTCGTTAGTACACGTTGCATGCAATTACGGAGGTCCTCTGTAGAGTTTCATGGAAGTTTGAGAGAAAAAAAAACACGTGAAACTCTATAGAGGTGTGGTTATCTATAACCGCAGCCGTTAGAACCTTTACTTTTTTGGTTGGGCACCACGCACCCTGCCGAGGTTATAGGGGCCAGGAATCCTAAAAAAACAACAATTATTATTTTGTTTGTTTGCTTGCGTCACAATACAGAAATAATGAGAGGCGCGCGCATATGTGTGTGTGGCAGAAATATCACATCGTTCGCGAGAGGTTTACAAAGCTCGCGATGTATAAACATTTGGCCGGGACTTAGAAAAAAATTACGATAAGGTGCATTCGTACTTCAAGGATGAGAAAGTGAATTTTCTCGTACCGGCTTTTCTGCGCCGTTAAACATCGTCAGCGCAATAAATGAGGCGCGGAACGTGGAGAGAAAGTGAGTTTTTGAGGTTTCAATGCGATTTTCTGAGGGGTCGAAAAATCAGGGTAGTGCTAGAAGGCATATTTACTGTACTACTCATATTTATAAGAGTTATTCAATTTTTCTCCACTTCTCAGTTCGTTTAAATGGAGGTTTCGTTGTTTAATATTTCTCCTCCCCCCATCGTTAATTCCAAATAGAATCATTCCGTTTCACACTGCGTGGCAATGAACACAATTGAATACGTCTAAAACTTACGAAAATGTTATGCCACCGGAGGGGTTTGAACCTACGACCATCAGGTTGACAATCTACAACGGTAACCACTACCCTACCAACTTTCGTTCTTCAGAATAGCTAGGAGGAGCTGACCAGTGTGAAATGTAGATGCAACTCTCCTCTTACATGTAGTGCAGAGAATACTTGTTTGTAACAAAAATCGAAAGTAGTACGAATCGGCGCAAACATTTAATGGAGAATTGCACATAATGAAAACGTTTCATTCGATATTTGTGGAGCTTTCCTTGCATTGAACTGGAGTGGGTAAAGGGTTAAAATTAGTATGTCGTAAATTACCAGAAATATAAATAGTTATTTCATGAATATTTGTCAATGTCTTTGAAGCAGAAAACAAGTTAGAGTATCATAATTCACGATCTTATACGTAAAAATATCCCTTTGAACATGTCTCAATTCATTTATTTGTTTATTTTTTTTAGTAAATCCCAGATGCAGAACAATGTAGCCAATCTACACTGCTATTACAAATAATGTTACGATGCTCTTGTTTAATAAAAGAAGAATTAAAAAAAGAACACTCCGCAAGGAGACTCGAACCTGGGAACGCAAGATGACCAGTCGAGAACTCTAAGCACTACACCACGCTTTTACCTTTCTTTCAAACAACAATTTTTATACATTCAGTCACTCCAATATTGTAAATGTCTTCTCCTCTTTTCCTTTGTGTAGACTCATCAGCGACGAAATACTAGAAAAATCGATTTTCTTTCTTTCAGAAAGTATTTCTTGTTTGCGACAGATGTAATAATGATATTTTTTTTAGAGTTTCATACATAAATACTTCGTTGTATTCCTTTCGCGTATTTCATAAATATCTATTGTGCATATGGCAACCATGAAATTGAGCCTAACTCTACACGCAACCCACCAGCGCCTTACGTAATTTGGGTTGCCTAGTTTAAAATGTCGTTGTCCTAAAACTTTTGAGAGACACTGTACACAGCAAACTGAAAGCAAGTTTTCATAATGAACAATGTGCAGTCAGCAGATAAGTCGAAACAAGATGTATAAGCCCTATTAACAGTGATAAACACAAAATGTAATATTATCTACTTGGGTAGTAGCATGTCCTGAATTTTATGGTTTCATTTTGGAAAACAGGGCTGCGAGCAATACGTGCCTTCCTCACTGATGGCATTTGATTTAATTTTCGTTAGTTAGCTTTGAATTTTGGCTAATCGCGACGATGATAATGAGAGAATTGATACATGTGTACTGAAAAAAGGTAGCGCGCTGTACCCCGATAACATAGTGGTAAAAACGTCGCCTTGTAATGAAGGGGCACTGGGATCAATATCCGGTGGATGGACATAGTGGCTCGAATCCCACTTTAGGTAGGGTTTAAACTGTAGGTCTATTCTCGATAGCGTATTGTTGAGTCTTAAATCCACCAAAAGTCTATAACAAAATACATTGTTTCAACGTATGTTGAATGTATAATTGCAATGTAATAACCTGCAGCGCTACAGCCCGGGAGGGCCTTGGCTTACCTACCGACTGCTGGTCTCCCTCCCACACTGTTCCTCCGTCACCTGTTATAGCGTGGAGATCTTAGACCAGTATTGGAATAGTCGGGGGTCAGCCCGACGTATCCCCAGTCGTTATAGTAGGTCGTCTCGACCGGATTACGCTCACTCACTCGGAGCTCCCCAATTTCCTCACGATGGTGGGTTGCCACCGGTCCTATACGTAGGCCGAATAAATTCCGACCAGAGTCGGATTCGAACCTACGCCGTCCCGCAGAAAACGATCTCAAGACGAGTGAACGCCTTAACCCGCTTTTTATTTTTATTTTTTATTGTCTCATTCTGATATACAAGTTATGGAATTACATTGTTTTTACATAAGTGTATTACTGCTATTACAATTTGTATTTCTATCTGGTTAACCTTTACCTTTTTGTTTGACCTAAATTAAGTATAAAGCACTAATAAGAAATTTGCATACCATTTCTTCCTTGCTTGGAGAGGAATTTTTTCGTATTGTTCTTGCAAGAAGATACTGAATTGTTTCTGAAAACTGCTCTCGTCATTGTGAAATATTTATAATAAGTATTCTGTTATCAACCATTGTACTGCCCGTTGTTTTGTTGGTGGAAAAAAATTGAAATCAGGAAAAACTATATCTGTATCCGTAAACTTTGTTAATGAGGTGCGGCATATACGACTGAGCATTGTTCGCAATTTGTTCCATGCCGTGGAGGAGTTTCAACACTTCGTTATCCTGTGGGCTAAAGAGTCAGGCACGTTGCATGATATACAGTTAGGAGAGTCGCTGATTCCATATTGGTATGTCCTATCTCTTGTCACTATAACACGATGAACCAATTTGTACCATATTGATTGGCCCGCTTTTGAAAGGTGTTTGGCGGAGACATTTTCCCATATTTGTGGCCAATTATGTGTATTGAAATCTCTCACTATTCGTGGTACGGCGTGCTTGAAACTATTGATTTCTCTATATAACTTTTTAACAGATGGTGTAATTGTCTCATGTCGTAATAACTGGTAGCATACCTGTAAAGCGATGTCCTTATAAAACAAAAACCTTTTGGGGATACTTTGGATATCGATGGGAGCTTCTAATGGAATGTTTCGTATTATCGTCTGTATACATGCTTAGGTCGTTGACTCGTGCAGTGATAAAGCTGTTTGAAGGCCAGTCTGTACAAACAATGATCTTACCTGTGTGTTCACGTGTATTAGTCCCAACCCACCTGTCTTCTCTGATAACGTGACCTCATTTATTGCCACCCGGAAAATTGTATCGTGCCACAAAAAGCAGCCAACAGCTTTGTTGACCTTGGCTAAGTGCTGTGGTTTGAAAGGCAGGATTTTTGCTACATACCAAAGTTTAGAGAGAGCAAAAACGTTAATAAATCTGACTCGTGCTTTTAAACTCAGAGAGCGCAGCTTGTTCACTCTGAGGACGTAGATTGCCCGCTCGCACTTAAGTTTACTATTGGCTTCGATCGTTTCATCGATATTTGCATAGAAGTTTATACCTAAAACTTTTATTTTCTTGTCGACAGGGATCTCCGTATTGTTTGTGAAGGGATTCTCCTTGCCAAGGGGCATCAGGAATGACTTTCGATTGTTTAGTTTTGCTCCTGATGTGAGCTCGAAAGTATGTATTTGGCTTTTAACACTGTACAGATCTCTTTCATCCTTGAGAAAAATCGTGACGTCGTCCATGAAACTGCCAACTTGTATTGTGGTGGAAGCCATAGAAATACCCTGTAAATGATGCTGGATACTAAACAAAAAGTTGGCTATTGTGAGGACGTACAATGTGCTACTCAAGGGACTACCTTGTAGTACACCCCGTCGCATTCTAAAACTTGTTGTCAAGAAACCATTTATTTTGAGTGTTAGCAGCATATGATTATATAATGTTTTTATCCAATTCATAAAAGTGTCTCCGAAGCCATATGCTTCTAAGACATTGTACAGATATTCGTGACTCACTCTGTCATAAGCTTGGGAAAAGTCTAAAGACAGAATTGCCTCTGATGCATTCTTATTTTGTTTGGTAATAATTACGTCTCCTATCGTTTGCAGCAAGTGATGTATACTTTGAGACGTATTACAAGCGAACTGTAAATTGCCAATAAGTTTAACCATATATTTTTTTAGACGCTGATTTACTTATAAGTTTGATATCACTACTCAATATGGAAATTGGCCTAAAATCTGTAACGAATTTTGGATTTGCCTTTTTGGGAACTAACACTATAACTCCCGTGCTACTGGTCTTCCCTATTGTCTCTGTTGTCAACACTTCGTTGACCCATTCTGTTAATTCGTCTCCTATTAGATCCCAGAAGAATTGATAGAATTCTGATGGTAGTCCATCTTCGGTTGTAGTTTTATTCCTAGGAGCTTTGAATACTGCATCATGAAACTCCTTTTTACTAAACGGTTGTGTGAGCTCAGTTCTTTCATTTTCCGTCAGTGATGCAGGGAGGTAGTTCAAAAAATTACATTGCGTTTCTGTGGGATTAAAGGCTTGACCAAGAAGATTTTTATAGTATTGCAAAAACCTGTCGTGTATACTATGAGGGCTGGTGACAACTTCACCGGAATCTAAAGTTAATTTATGAATGACGTGACTCCTGGCGTGTTTATGTTCTTGAAGAATGTGACTTAGTGTGGCTTGCTCGTCAGGGTTTATAGGAAGAATCTTACTCTTTGTTATTGTTGCAGATTTTCGTTTCCTATGTATAGCAAGTAATTGCGCTTTTATTTCATTTGCATAGGGACGATCGAAATTACCTTGCAGTGCTAAACGATGGAGATCATTCAAAACTGCATACAAAAAATTATATTTGTTTCTTTGATCTCTACTAACCTCTGCACTGAAGAATTTACTGACCTGGCGAAATTTAGGCTTAACTCGAGTTTCCCACCACTCGATTAGTGTCTTTTGAACTGGCCGAGAGGCCTTGAGTTCGCTCCACGTTTCCCTGATTAGCTGGACATAACTACCATTGCGTAATAATGTGCTATTTAAAAGCCAGTATCCGCTACCTTGATGGGGTTTAACCAAATCTAAATTTATTTTGAGAATTGGGGACACTATGGTCACTAAAGCATACTGGAAAATTTTGAACACTAATTATATATTCCTGAAATCTTGGTGCGACATAAAACCTATCGATCCTTGACGCACTATTTGAGGTGATATGTGTGTAACCTTAACTGTCGCCGTTGGCGTGTATCCAAACGTCACGCAGTTGTACCCCCTGAGTTAATTCATAGAGCGCACGTGAGAAGTTGTATCCTGGATTTTGATCTTGTGAACGAATTGCGCAGTTAAAATCTTCCACTAGTATAGTGTCTAGTGTGTGGGATGTCAACTCGGGCCCTACAACTGTTGAAAAAAATCTTCTCTTTCCCGTCTGTTTTGGCTTCCTGACGGAGCATACACATTACAGAGAAACACTGAGCCTAATTTGGCACTTATTTGTCTACCCGTGGGATGGGGCACTACATTACGTAAATCCAAGTGTCGCCTACATGCTATGGCAGTCCCTTGTGCAAAGGGAGTGAAATTGTTGTATACTTTAAACATGCTCAGTACAGAAAAATCGTCTATGGCGACCTCTTGTTAGAGGGCCACATCAATAGACGATTTAATGAGAAAGTCATTGAGAGCAATTATTTTGGTCTTACTTTGCATTTGATTCAAATTTATAGATGCCAAGGTAAATGTTTGCATGATTATAACTGTCCACAAAAGAAAACTAAACTTACTTACATTCTTCAACATTACTGATCTCTAAGTTCTGCCTAGAATGCATTAACTATACTTTCCACTAAATAAATCTGGGGTAAGTTTGTTACTCATCGAAGGTTTCTCTTTAGTTACATTTGCTGAATTACTGGTTAAACTAACCTTTGAAACATCTTGTTTTGGGGTACCAGGTTCTACTCTAAATTCGTTACGAACTATTGTGGAACTTACGCATGCATTATTTTTCTTCTTCTTTCTACGTAGCACCATGGACTCTTCCGCCACTGACCGTAACCTTGATACAGATCTTGACCGTGATTTCCTAGGAGAGGTAACTACGGGGAATTCTGTCTCCGCGAACAAAGCACTTGGGAGTGGGGGCGGTGGTATGTGATGCATCTCCTCTGAAGTGGTCAATGTTGGCTACTCCATCTCTTCCCTTCCTGTTGGTACATTCTTCACACTAACTTCGTGTCTGGTACCTGTCTCCTCGTCGGTGATTCTGGGGCGATCCGTGTTCCCTCCATTGTTATCTCCTGACGCAGTGACTTCTGCAACTAATGGAGCTGAATCTCTTGGTTTAGTCCGTACGGGTAGCACAGTTGGTTCATATACCATCGGTACATTGTCAGCGGGTATATTAACCGGCCCCCTGCGGGCTGGTTCCCAGAGGATCGACGCTTTGGACACTGTGCCACTACGTGATCCTCCCCCGAACACGTGAGGCACGTACGCATCTGCCCAGGGTATGTTACCCAATAGGAGTCTCCATTCATGATTACATATCAGGGTATGGGTTTACGTAGTATCATTTTAATCAATACACGTCCAGTTCGAGTAGGGTAAATGTGGTCTCTAGAGTATGCCTCGTCTTCAATTTTTAACACTTCCCCATAACACCCCATGACACGACTTATCACTTCTGCACTTAATTCAATTGGGACTACATGGATTCTGATAATTACATGTCGCTGGTGGGCCCATTCTACTTCAACTTTATGATCACCATCTACGTGATCTACGTCACTATAAATTACCTCAGCACCAAAATCATTTAGTAACCGTTCTCCTACCACTTTTGTCGCAAATTTCACGTACAAACACTTACGAAAGTAACATAATTTCAAAACTGAGCACTTGGTTCGTAGGCACTTGGTAGACATCATCAAACCATCGATGAAAATCCAATGACGTAGGTCGCGTTTTGACAAACAAATTTCAAGGTGTTTTCTCTTAGTGTATTCATCGTGATCTATTTCATCGTATCTTCACTGGCGCACGGTAATTGTAGTCATGACCTCGTTTGCACTTCAAAGGAAAAAAAGAACTAACACAACACTAGCAAACCGTATACGGCCCTAGCTAACTCGGACAGTTCGATCGCTAAGCCTTCTCACGCTACGAGCGGAGCTCGCTACGAACTGATACCTGCACGAGCTGCAGGCAGACTACCCGCTCGGCTACGGAGGAGGACATAATTGCAATGTATATTGTGATAAATTAATACTTAAGCAAATATACATTTGTAATTCTGTTTAACAATAAGATACTTCACTTTCCTTTACATCTATTCACAAGAGCATAAAAATACAACTTGGAAATTTATTTCCAAATAAATAACCTCTTATTCATATATTTTACGTATGTGTGTGTGTGTGTGTGTTTTCTGAAATCTGGCAAAGTCCTAATAATTTATTCATAAGTGTCTATTACATAACAGAAACAGCAAGTATTCAATATCAGACGAATAACGAATTCCATGAGAATATTTCAGCGAGTTCGTGGATGTGAGTTCAGCTCTCAACGAGAAATGGTGTTGCTTTGACCCACGTTAATGTCATTGGTGTTTCCTTTGGGTTTGTTTCTCTATCACAGTATATTTCTTTTCCATAGTTTCGGTGTCCTTTTTTTTTACCGACTTATCTAGAATTGAATTTATCTATTGAATTTGTTTAAAATTACGGATCATGATAAATATACGATTAAAGGCAAGGCAAAGGTAATAGTCCGGAAAAGGCAAATTGAAACTTATACTTAGTTGAAAGGACAATTGGTGATTGTTGATTACAATTATAGAAATAACTTGATGGAAATACTTGGTTTTCTTTTTTATACATTTTTGTAATTCTTTTTGTGCACCTTTCCTACTTTAACAGGTAGACTATAAAAAAAACTCGGCATGATTTCCTTCAATTAATTATTACAGTATAGATCTTCCATGATTCTCGTGGCTTAAGTTGCATAGAATTAACAAATACGGATTTTTCTTTGTTGTTCTTGTATATTGATTTAACAAATCTAGTCACCTTATAATTCCATTAACCGAGACTGGTTGGAATGATTTCTCCATAGGCATGGACGTCCGGAAGGGAGGGGGCCACGCCACCCGGAAATGAAAGTCAAACAAAAAGTATATATTTCACGCATATAATTTCATTTCAGTACAGTAATTTATATTAATTATTGCAAGGGCGTTGCAGGAACATGATAACTTCAAACTGTAGAATTTTTTTAAAAGGAGTAATACTATTTTGGAGAAATTCTGCCTCATTCTGCCCCCTCCCTTGGAAAAATATCTTGCTTGTCCCTTCCTGGAAAAAATCCTGAAGACGTCCATGTATCAGCGGTGTTAAAAATTTCATTAAATGTCCATACATCACCGTTGACAAGCACACATAATATGCATGTAATGATACAAGAGAACACAGCTTTTAAAGGCGTCTTTTTATGACAGTGAAGAGAAGAACAAAACGCGCAAATAATACTTTTAAAAGAGAACAATCTAGCCAGAATTGGTGTAACATAATTCTAATACAACTGGCAACACTGGATCTGTCGGGCAAAGGCGTGGCTCTACCATGTACGGATAAGTCGAACGCAACGTACACTGGCGAACTTTAAAAAAAGTCTCCCTCCTCTTAGTTAGATTGGAAGCAACAAACAAAAACCGATATTGAATTGGAAACACTCCAGCGTCAATGCCGAAACTCTGCAAGATAAGGAAGAGCTGCACAGCTGTCAGAAGAGCAATGTTAACCATGAGTCATCAAGGAATTAGCACAGCGTTTCTTTCTGTGGTCATTCGGCCTCGGAAGAAATATTTGTTGTCCATTTTGAGCTTTCAAGAAATCAGATTCTGAGCTGGCGATTATTTCCTTCATGAATGAAAATAGGTTGTTCATTTTTTCGTTTGTTTTCTCTCTTTTGTCATTAGCTCTAAAACAAATATAAAAAGAAAACGAGCAAAGAAGGTCGTTTCTTTCGGCACGTGACAGGCATATATGATAACTTTGCTATTTTTACGACCATATTATATCCCTCTTGTTTACTTTCAACGATAAGGACGAATGTTGGAGTGACGAGAAAAAATGAACGAACACAATAAGCTCTTAAATATTACCCACTCTTCGAAAATAGATTCCGGCCCCAGTGGCACAGTGGCTATCACATCACGCTACGACGCCAGGCGTCCCGCATTCGAATGCTGGCCTGGGCATGGATTTGTGAGTGTCAATTCATTAATTTCATCATATCGTCACTCATCCCCATATTTGATTGAGTTTGATTGATTGAGTTTGTGTTTGAAGTCCACTTTATGCACAATAAGGCTAATCGGGACTGGATCTACAGTTTAAAGTGGGATCCGAACCACTATGTGCCTCCACCGGTTATCGAACCCGGGAAACCTTGATCACAAGGCGACGATGCTACCACTGCGCCATCGGGGACGCCTCCCCAATATTTGCAACTTAGCCAAAAGTGGCACAAGAAGCGAAGTAAAATAAAGCAAATCAATCAATCGAACATAGGGTCTCCGGTTTCATAGAGCAGTATGCAAAGCACTCGGTCATGAAGACCCTCAATATTGAAACAATAAGTGGAACAAAAAACCTGATATTAGAGTATTTTAAGAGTTTAGGCAGATTAAAAATTTACGTCAACCTACAACAATTTCACCTGTATTGTGTGATATATGGTTCTGCCCTAATATAATTGAACGTGCTCTTGCGATAATAGTTACACATTTCCGTTTTGCAACACACAACCTCGACTCGGCACGATATGTGCATTGCCTTGCCCCTTTTCATTATTTTCTATTTAGGATATATTACGTTGCCTTTTTACCTCTTTTGTAATCCGTGGCGATGAGAATGATTGACAAATTGATAACATGTTTGTGATGGGGCAAACATGCCTTAATCATGGTTCGAACTAAAGACCTCTGTCTTCAAAGCAAGTTACAATCTGCCACGTGTCTCTTTTCATCTCCAGTCACCATTAATTTCGAGAGGTACAAAACGACGTTACTCAAACAAATTGTATAAATAATTTCCATGACCATAAACATTTATTGCACTTGTTGAAATAAATCCATACCCTCGTAATGTTATAAGTAGGGAACGGAACTTTATGTGCTAAAAAACTCAGAAATATTTATTTTTTATGTGTCATAAATGTTGAAAATATGTGATAAAAACAGGAAAATATGTGACAAAAATGAAAAACATTTGGTAACAAAAACAAAATATTACATGCATTTTAAACACCTAAAATCAGTTTCTAAATGCTTACCTCTTAGCGAGCTATTTTTTGGAAGAGTTGCAGTGAATCACCATAGTTTTCTCCAAATTCTCCATTGTAAATCTGTGGCGATTATCTCTAAACAGCATCTTATATTGTGAGAAAGATCGCTCCACGTCACAAGAAACAATTCTTGCATATTTGAAGCACGAAATGTCACTAACGCTGAAGTTTTCCAAAGCTTCTTCTTCCTCTACTTCACCTTCCAAAACACGTGCAATTTGGCACAAAGTTTGAAAACCTTGGTTTTTCCCAAAAATTTCCGTACATTTAGACATTAGCACTTGTGAGTTAGATCCAGTGAGTTCTTCCAGTTTCGTTTCTACTATACGGACTTCACCCACGGAAGCTGCCAAAGTGTTCGCGGACGATTCAAGCTTTCGTATGGAATTAGAGAGAAAGGATAAGTTTGTTGAGATGTATGTCCATTCGACTTTTAAGGAGGGATCCTTCAACAGTTCTTGCAGAATTTCTATAGACGATGCGTCTTCTTTGTCGAGATCGTTTACAACAGATACAAAATTTTCAAAGTTCTGGGCATAATATACAGCTGCATCCAACCAAGTGCCCCACCGCGTAACTACAGGTGTAGGGGGAAGGGGAACCTCAGGACATTTTTGTTTAAAAATGTCTATTCTTCTAGGCGACTTGATAAAAACTTTCTTCCCATTTGAAACCAGTTTATCGACGTTGGGATAAAGAGCTCTTATCTTTTCACATATTCTATGCAACGCATGAGCCACACATGTAACGTGCACCATTTTGGGGTAGCTAACGGCAAGGCCTACTGCAGCTTTTTTCATGTAAGCTGCAGCATCTGTCACTAGGAGAAGAACATTGTCAAATTTTATGCCTTCCGGCCACAATAGCTGCATTGCTTCGTTAAAAAGCCTTGCTATCGTTACATGTGTAGCCCCAGCTAGCTCTCTACACACTAGCAAATAATTTATCGTTGAGACATTTACGTCATTATGTAGCACTCCCACAATCACATTTCCCACTTTTCTACCGGTGGAGTCTGTAGTTTCGTCAATACATACCCAAATATTTTGATTCGCACATTGTGAGCGAATATGTTGTAAGGTTTGCTCGTAACACCTGAGCAGATACGTTTTTCGCAACGTTGATTCATCAGGCGGTTCGAAGTTCGTATATTTCGAGAGAAAGTTTCGTAAATCAGGGTTCTTTAATTTGAACAGTGGAATATCTGCGGACACAAAAGCTCTGCACAAGTCCATTGAAAACGCGGACAATTTCGACGGTTCCCCAGAAGTAGATGGAGTTTGTTGCCCGATAAGTGCCTGTCTGCCGCTCAAACGTGAAGAAGCAACAACATGCTTGTTGCTACCTAAATGCTGCGTAATTTGCGAACGTTGGTCAGCTGCGATAGATTTACCACACGGTTGGCAAAATAACACTTTGCCATCAGTTGAAAACACATCCTTATATTCTTTACAGAACTGTTGCAAACGAGATGAAACACTTGCCTTAACTTTTGGCATATCGTACGAGAAAACACCTACTGCTGCACAAGCACCGAATCAGAACATGACAAAAGCAGAAACACTCTCGAAGCTCTGCATTACGTTGTGCGTTTGCCTCATCTGGGTAATATTTTCCCCCAGTAGGATCGTAGACGAGGCGCCAAAAGTCTGCCAGCGAGCTTGTTCAAAGACAAAACAAACCTAGCACTCTCGATATGAAAGAGGTGCGGATAATAAACATTTTTCCTTGGAGGATTTCGAGGTAGCTGAAGTCAATGAGCGATTTTATGTATGTAAAATAAAAATTCGCAAAATATGTATTTACATACGGAAAACTGGAAAATATGTGTTTTTATGTAAAATAAAATTTGCTGAGTTGACATATAAGGCTATGATCAGAATTTTGGCAAAAACGAGGGTCTCTGTCTTATCGCAGAAAAAACATTTATTTACCTAAACTTCCGTTCCCTAGTTATAAGTAAACGTCGACCTTATTGATGTCCCAGGAACCCTTCCTTGCACGAAATTCACACTGCGTCCACAGGATTTACGACTGAACGCTTACAAAAGTAATATAAATGTGCATCCCCATTTCCATTAATCGTTCACTCTTCGTATATTTTGAGGTCAGCTAATTCGAACATACGACCCTAAGACAGCTACACACTGCCAAAAAACTACAGTGTCAACAAAGTAATTACTGAATATTTATATATTTTATTTTTGGTAATGGAATATTTTTCTCTTCAGATTCTCATTTATGTTTGTTTTGGTTTATTTTACTTCGCTTTTCTGCCACTTTCGGCTAAACGCAACGATGAGGATGAGCAATGAAAAGATGAAATTGATGAAGGGCCAGTCACAATGAACACCGAACGAACACAATGCCAAGGCGGTGTTTAAGCAAGCTGTGTTAACCACTCTACCACGGAGGCCGGAATCCTTTTTAGTTAAGAGAAATCGTTCCTTGACAGCGAACTAAGAACTGTTAATATGCGTCACGTCAGAGTTATAATATTTTAAATTTCTAACAATAAATTGGGATTTACTCTTAACCATTTTTTTGCCTACATAAAATCTACCACACAGTTAAGATCGTTTACACTAAGGACAACAGCGTTAAAGTCTATGCTTTAAGGAATGATTAAGCACACTATGATGACGGAAAAAAATCATTCACGTGACTATAGTGATGCATTACATCGGTGAAACATTAATTTTCGTTCAGGAAGAAATATTGAAAAACGCAGGGACACAATGACCAATTGATTTATTTATTTTGCCTAGCTTTTCTTCCAGTTTTGAGTAATAACAAAGATAAGGATGAAACGTGTATTAAGACGAAATTTGTGAAAGGCAATCACAAACGTAGGACACAGCCCAAACTTCACAGACCATTATACTAGAATTGTGTCTAGACGCCTGATCATCGTTAGTCTGCAAAATATACTCCATTGTCACAATCACGTAAGCATTCGTAGAATAAATTTGTATATCATTCTCCCCGCTCCCCCTAAGAAATGTGAGCTAGACTAGTGCGCATTCTGTGATATGTTCATTACTTCTCAGGAACCACTCGCGGCCTTCAACTAGTTTATCTTGAAAAAAAAACTGCGGGTTAGGATGTTAACAGATATTTCAGGGACAATATCCAAGGAATACTGTCACAAACGCAGAATGCAAAACATTTCTATTTTCTCATTTCTACTACAACCCTGGCGAAAAAAAGGCGACTGGAGCGTGGTGCTGATCGTATCACTTCCAAAATGGCCAAGTTCGAGCATATGCGGTGCCCTACTACCACATCCCTTAAATGTGCCTTCATGGTACGTTGCTATACACACGAGGAACTTTACCTAACCTTTACTACTACTAACAACTCATGCCAGGAATTTTGGTATTTTTTATACTTTTTTATTTGCCCTTTACTAACCTGGTTCATTCCCAGCCATAACAGCAATTAGTCGATGCAATAAACATATGCCAAACTTAAAAAGAAACAGGTGTAGCCGTGCTCGCGTGCGCGCACACACACACGCACAGAGAGTGTGGGGGGGAGCGGGGGTTAGGAACACAAAAATCTTTCACAAACTGCCCAGATCATGCCTGACAAGACTCCAACAGAAAGCTTTCCGGAAACAAGTTTACGTGCGCATAGGGTAGTGATGGCCTTGATTGCAACTGCCTTCCCCCACTTTCTTATCCAATGCAGGAGTAATGAAGTGTTTCCAACTACCTTCCAATCTAACTAAGAGGAGGGAGACCTTTTCTTAAAGTTCGCCAATGTACAGCGCAGCGAACGAAGTTCTCAACCCCGAAAGCACACACAAACACCCTCCTCCCCTGTTGAAACGGGCACAAGACCAATTCGCTAGCCGATTGCACTGAATCACCTGCAAGGAACACGGAATACGACACAAAACGAAGCTGTCTTTTGTATGGAGGAGGTGGGTCGGACAAATCTGCAAAGCAGAAAAACTGATTCCTTGAAATGATTTGTAACCCATTCAACACATAACATTCAAACTCTTATATCTAAGAGTCACAATACAAAATAGTATATCTCAATACAGAAATACTATTCACGTAATTCATATTTCAACTTACATCAAATGAACAATTTACGTACTATAGCTCTCTCTCTCTCTCTATTGAGCCAAAACAACATTCTTTTATTGTTTTACCAATGTTTAATTTGCATAATTGATTGATTGATTTAACTCATTTTACTTCTCTTCTTTGTCGCTTTTGGCTAATCGCGAAGATGGGGATGACCGAAGTTATGATCAAATTGATGAACGATACACACAAAGATTGAACACTCGCCTCACTTAGTACTCCGGCAGTTTGTTTCTTTATACAGCATATTTGCAGAAGATACAATTCAACATACAAGTGTACAACTTATTACTAACTTCGTTGACCCTGTACAAGCCCATGTCGGTATTTGAACCACCCCACGGATCCCTGACGTCATAGGGTGCTGTGCTGTAGAGCGACCACAAACAAAAGAGCTTCGGCCAAAAGTCCCCGCGCACCTCTCCCTTCCCCCGTTCGTATAGGGGCATAAGGAAGCATGATCCACTCTGTCCCTCCCCTTCAAGCGGGGGCAATCATACACACAAACAACTAGAGTACGTGGAAACAGGACTGCAGGCTCTTTTCCATGTGGTTCTACTATAACCACTCTGTCTCGGAAGTCGGTTTTAATGTGCATATTCCCATTATTCATAGTTGCATTACAGCATTCGTGTAAAAAAAACAACTCCTAACCGAATCGGAGCGTGCTGTCAAAAGCACCACGCTCCGGAGCGGAGTGCTGTTGTCTCACGCTCCGCTCCGGATCGGAGCGTGCGTCTAAAATATCTGAACCACTCCGCTCCGGATCGGAGTGCTGTCGTACCACACTCCGCTCCGGAGCGAGGAGCGGAGTAGAACTGACGCTTGGAAGTCGCTCCGGAGCGCTCCTTTAGTAGGCTCCGCACTCCGTTCCGAAACCCTGTTTGTAATGTCGTTTTCTGCAGTGAAACAAAGCAGAGCAGTGTTGCAAGGAACACAAAAATGTTGTGAAAATGACAGACTCCCAACCACATTATGTGCTGTAATGCGAAGGGAGGAACGCGTCCAGTAGAGCGAACATTAAGGGAAACACTGCCTACTAGCCAGAAGATCGGCAGTCATTCCACGGGAAGGGAATAGTGAACCAACGATACAAGAAATGATAGAAAAACAACGTATTCAAAAGGAAGTGTTAATATCGGATTTTTCTCTTAACCTACATGTAAAATATCATCATTATGAACAACAAACTTTATTGTATTTTCAGCTTACATCTAGCTGTATACGTCTAGCATTCATTTCCAGTATGTACATCCATTTGTTCTGATATATACATTGTGGCGATGATAACGGAAGTATCTGAGGTTCACATTGTCACATTATGGCTAAAATACGTACAACCACAGTAAAAAACTAATAATGAATCATTAGCGATTATACTGCCATGTTCACAGATAGAAACTATTACATTTGTATCTAGTGCGTAGATAAACACAGCCGTCGGAGAGCTCGTTTTACTATTACTTATATATCAGTATTTTCAACCATTTTTCTCCTCTCCCGAATAATGCCCTGAATATACATTACATTCTGTGTAACTTTTAAATTTTGAGATCTTTCATTATTATTTTTTTAAGTTTTCAGTGTGTCACAGACAACCAGTATCAGAAGGGAGAAGTGGATAGACTAAACTGTAGATGTCAACTTTGCAATGAGATTTGCAAATATTTGAAATGTAAACAAAGAGACAAAATCCGATATTATCACTTCCATTTGAATACGTTGTTTTTCGTATCGTTGGTTCACGTTCCGTTGAGTTACTAAACGCGTTTTCTAGCTTTGCTTTACGGTACATAATGTGGCTGGTTGTAGCTCTGTCATTTTCGCAGAATATGTATGTTCCTGGAACCCTAGCAAGCACCGCTTCACGACAGGAAATGACGTCACAAATGCGATCAAATGTGTTGTATTGACCGCATTCAGGCGGCAAAGGAACTTTCTATGAACGACTGTAATGCCGAAACGACACACCAACGAGAAAATGTAACTGAGAAAAGTTGTTTGTTGTGATGTCTTGTATTCGTTTCTGTGGTCCGTGGGCGCCATCTGCTTTTATCATTCATCGAAACCAATACATTGAGTTAGATTTCTGCAAGATAACTAACGATAGAAACATGCAATTCGATAGAAAAAAATATATCTAAAGCTAATCTATATTTGTTGTCTTCAGTGGAGCAACAATACGGGGACGACAGTAGGTCATTGCCCCCCAACCTTGGACGGAAATCGATTCTGGGAAGACAAAGGGGGCAAATATTGACGGCCAACCAAGTGTACCTGCAGGTGGGCACAGAGGAGCAATTGTTTACCTCGATTTCAAATTTTATTCAAATAGAAATATATCTCGAAAACTTTTCATGTTCGCTTCGCTCGCAATGCCTCCTTTTCTCAGGTAGTGGGTGGAGGGGGTTGGGCCTGGGCGTTCAACGATCCAAAATTTAGATCATTCTGCACCTAAGCAGGACATATAGGTTTATCAGACACAGTAGATAAATATTAGAGCCCAACTTCGCGATCCACCAAACGCCCCTTCGGGACCCACGCTCCATAAATCGAGAAACGATTATCTAAATGAAAAAAAATGTGAAAGAGAGAATACCATGCCACCCAATGAATTTATTTGCACCCTATTAAAGCAAGTGTTTTAAGTTTGCAAGTAATTGGATCTGAAAATGTTATTTCTCGCTTCGCTTGCAATATATGATTGTGTCCTGTAATTATTGTAAATTACAAGAGAGAAATGAAAGACTTTTCTTCACTGATTTTGTCTTAATTGTATGAACAATTATTTGGAGTAAATGGAGCTTGCAAATTTGAGAGACAATTTATATCATTTTAGCTGTTGGTTTATTATGAGATGGATGAATCGATTATGTAATGTATTTATATAATACATATTGCATACATAGTGTTAAAGAAACTTTGAATACATACACAATTCTGTGTTAGAAAATTGCATATGCATTTTCATATTTTACGTCGCTCCATTTTGCATACGTGTAAAACATGTGCTTTACATGGAAGTTATACATGTTTCATGTAAAAAAGAATTATATTCGCAATGCATTTATAATGCATTTCCTGTTCTTTTAGAAATACAGTTTTGTATGATGGTTTACCATATTAATGTGAATTTGAACGATTTGAAAGAAAAAAAATCAAACTGTTTGTTCCAACACAAATGCTTCATCAACTTTTTTCCGTAATTAACTATCTAATACTACTACTACTACTATTAATAATAATAATGTTGTTATTTTCATTGTTATTATTATTGATTTTATTGTTAATATTGCTATTATTGGTACCTTTATCCTTGTACATGCCAACCCAGACAAATGTTTGTGGTTGCGCCCCTGCCGTTCTTCTGTCCATGACAATGAAACATTCTGAAGTAAATAGTCCATATGTCTGTTACTTTCGATAAAATTCCCCGTACATATTGCACCATGCCATGAATGGACATTTACTGGATGCGGGTGTTATGGCCTCACACATTCACGATCGATCATTTTTTGATGTGATGTAATCAGCAACACGCTCGGGCCGCCTTTACCCCCTTCCCCATTGATTTGAGGCTGGGGTAGCCACAGAGCTGCTTTATGCGGAGAAAAAGCAGAAAAATTCCGACCTTATATCACCCAACCCGTGTGATACTCTTGTAAGGTTAGCTTGATACTTGAACACCATTCACCACAGTACAAGTTGAATGTAAATTCACCATTTTATTCATTACACTTTAAATTGCATGGAGGTAATCTGGGCAGTAGGGCTGTCAAGATAGTTTAGAGAGAAGTAGGGAATATAGGGTGAAAAATCTTGTCATCCAGGGATTCACTCACAAGAGCGATAAAAATTGTACTTGAATGTTTAAATAATCTTGTTTGGACACTAGGTGTGTTCGCTTAGCTTTGTGACTTAAGCTTTGATCTGCTTTTGTTCAGAGTAAATTGTGATTGTCTATTTGAATTAATGCTCAGTCCTGTATATCTTGCCACATAGTTATTTTACACGGGCAATGGTAATTCTGTCCATTTCTCACGTTAAACAATGAAAGTCGGAAGGATTATCATAAACTTTGGGCTTTATTTTGCCTTTGTATTTATATAAGGTAGAAAATGATTTAGTTTTCCATGGAATTAAAGCTAAGCCATGAAAACAATCCAGTCAAGGTCAAGCCGCTCACCTACATTGTTTCCAATATGCGACAGATTCAACCGTCGAAATCAACCACATAAGTGCAACGCGCTACGTGTCAACTGAGCAGCTTACAAGAAATGTGTTAACCCTGGAAGGCCAGGCGTATGGAGGAGGCAAGGGAAAGATCGGACCTTGACTGTACTGTTTTCGTGGAGAGATCGATAGCGGTGTCTAATTTTAAAGCCTAATTTATTTTCGTTTCGTCGTTTTTTCTGATCGTTGTATTGTTTATGCTGTTCCAATCTTTTGTACAAGTGTTAAGGTGCATTTTTTCTCACTGAAGAATGAAAAAGGACTGCATCTATAACGTGACAGGAGTAGTGGCCGATTAAGGTGATTCGGACTCCTTTAAAACGGTCTTGAAGGACTCTTTCTTTTGATATATGTCAAGGTAAAAATGAAGGTGGTATAATCAAAATTTGGTAGCCATTTTCTCAAAAATGAGATTCTTAATTTTTCTGTAATTGATGTATGTCACACACACACGCTATACTCAATAAATGCACAAGATTTGAAAATGAGACGCCACCGGGTTCCGGTTAGGTTATGTTTATTAGGGTACACTAACTGATGCACTATAACATATTATGATATACAAATTACTATGATTTAAATTTTAAAAATATAATATACGAGGGACGTTCCAAAAGTAAATTTTATTTTATTTCACAAGAAAGCTTTATTACAAACAGAAAAATACAATGTCATAATAACATACAATCTATTGGCTATTTATCCACATAGTAGCAACCGACATTGAAACATTTGTCGTACCGTGAAATCAATTTCAAGAAACCCTCCTGGTAAAAATCGGTGTCCAGTGATTTAAGGAAGTTCTTCACAGCCTGTTGCACCTCTTCGTTGCTTCCGAAGTAACATCCAGATAGTGCTGATGTAAACGCAGGAAAAAGTCACGGTGGAAGTCTGATGGAGCAAGATCGGGGCTGTAGATCGGGGATTCAATCTCTCCTATTCCACACTTTGCATTCCTTTATTGAACATTGGAAACCAGCGCCCAACCATCTGACGAGACATGACGTTGTCTCCATAGACGCTATGTAGGCGTAGATTAATATCTCAAACAATATTCCTTCGCGCCCATTCATAGCGCACGACAGCACGCACTTCCATTTGTGACCACGTTTCCAGCACACGTATTTCTGCCATACTGGTTTGCACTCGAATGAGCTCAGGCACGTCGGTCTCCTACTTATCTTTATTCGTCGGCACTCTGCGCATGCGCCATCGCTCCTCTGCTCTCGCTCCTCCCGTCTGTTTCAGGAAAGATCGTCTATTGTTATGAAAATGTGTGTTCTCACTTTGTAACACAGTTTCCCTGTGAAAAGAAATGACGAAAATAACTTTCCGAATGTCACCCATAAAATAAAATTAAATATAACTGCAATAAATGTAAATGAAAGTGATATTTACATTCCAAATTCTTAGAAATAGAGGTTCTTGTTCCATAGGCAATTCCTTTATTTGTGCACATAGCAAAAAAATGGATACAAAGGAATGCTTCCTGGGAATTCGCAAATTGGATTTGACCACCAAAGCCATGGTAGTGTTGGACAGCTAAGTATACAATTGTAAGTAGGAATGCTTCCAATTTAACACAGTTAACAATAAATTAATACCTATTGTTCTCTCCCACTCCCCATTGTTGTAAACAATTTCACGTGTGTGCACACGTGTTCACAAACGTTGTAGACAAGTTTCACATTTGATATGTATTGAATTGAAGTTGAGGGTGAATATATAATGTTATTTTGTTATTAACAAAAGAACGAGAAGGGAAAAGTAAATGAATCGAATCTTTTTGTATATTTATATAAACGGAAACCGGAAAATTAATGGCGGCCACGTTTTTCACAATAGTGCAACCGAGAGAGAGCAGCTGTATGGAAGACGGAACAGTATATATAGGTATTGGGGGTTAGTGTGAAGGTACAATTTGCATTAATCACAAATATACTTATCTGTACATGACTTACAGTTTAATGTGTGATCCGAACCACTATGTGCTTCCACAGGGAATCGAACATGGACCCCTTGATTACAAGGCGGCGACGCAACCGCTGCGCTTTTGGGGAGGATTTTTGCAATATGTTTCTACGATCTATTAAACTTTAGATTTTGAATTAGTAGTCAGGGTGATTGGTATTATAGCCTTGTTAATTTAAGTTTCAAATGTGCGATCTATAATAAAAAGATGTTGTTTTGAGAACAAGAAATTGATTAAAATAGGTGCTATAAAATTGAGACAAAATTGTGTTGTTTAAAACTCTCTTGGAGCCCTACAGACTCCAGTGAGAAAGCAGCTCTGCTTTCCCCCTGTATTTTCCGTACTTGTTTAAAGGAAGTATCTTATCTTGTTACTTTGACCGCTTGTAAATTCACTCACCATACATAATGTACCTGTGAATAGAAGCGCGAGAACACTAGAAGCTATTCGCAATAGGTTTTTGTAGCAAAAATTGTATTTGTCTCTCCATTAATTAATGAATGGTGAACACGAAGAGATCACCTTGATGGGTCAGCTAACTTTAGAGATGATGTGGAAAATTTGTTCTTGTAAAGGTAGTCACGGGGTAACAGTTATATTTATGGAAAAAATGTTTCTGTGAAAAGTTTGAGAAATCCCAGTTATACGAGGTGAATGTGTTGAACTGTAGGAAAACAATCTTTTAACTTTAAATCGATGAATACCTTTTCTGGACGCAAATCACTATCTTTTGTTGAGAGTATTATATTCCATAGAAAAAATAATGGTACACTGTGCAGCGTACTTATCGCTTATTCCAGAGTAAAAAATATCTTGAGGAGAAGGTATAGCTACATCCATTGAGATAAGGACAAGGTAAGTTGAGTTGTGATGGGGCGATTTGGAGGGCGTGTTTGTTTCATTTACAGGAATATATGGATCCCCATGAAATTTCCGATCACAAAACATTGCTAGTTATTTTTTGGGAACACCAGTGTTAGTTGATCTTCTTGACGAAGAAGATGAACGGCGATATTGCATCCTTGGAAGTGAACGAAGTTATGGTGAAGCTTGTAAGTACCTGCAAATATTTAATTGTATAAAATGTTTTAAATTGTGTTGTTTAGTGACTCTTTGATCAGAAACATGACCATTATGTGGCAGCAAGTATAACGTCCCTTTTTCCCCCAAAAGAGCTAAGTTGATTCTTTGATTTATTATTTTTCAGCACTTTTGGGTAATCGCGAAGATGATGATTATGAATAATGTTACAATATACGGCTATTATCAGACCAGAATTCGAACCTGAAATATACCTCTGATTTTTTTATATTCAATGGAACACTGCTTAGTTTATTGAAAGTCAATGGCTACGCCAAAGCTTTTTGTGTTAAATAATCTGTGCTATGCACTTTGAACCATACATTTGATGTTAAATGACATATCATTTGCTATTACTCTTTGTGAATCAGAAACCCATTACTGTGAGGAAAACGTAAACTAATAAACGATATTTTTCATAAATAAAACCAATATTTTAAAATATATAAGTTAATTTTCTCTGAACTACGTTACTACATAGAGAAAACAGACTCTGCGTTATCTCGACGCTTTTGTCCAGGGATTTTAACGCTTTGTCAAAAACATTATTGATATTACATTTATACACAAATAGTACAAATCAGTAGTGTATAAATATGCCTTTAACCCCAACTCTGATTTCTTGACCAAACGACCACAAAAAGTTGAAAAACTCACTTTTTCTCCCCGTTCCGCGCCTCATTTATTACGCTGACGACGTTTCACGGGCGCAAAAAGGCAGTGATGAGTGAAAGAGGAGCGCTCCTCCTCCTCCTCCTCTCCTCTTCCCATCTTCTTATTTTCTTATTTTCTCATTTTCTCATTTTCTTATTTTCTCATCTTCTTATTTTCTTATTTTCTTATTTTCTCATCTTCTTATTTTCTTATTTTTCTTATTTTCTCATTTTCTCATTTTTTTAAGGACCAAATGTTTGTAGATCGTGATCTTCGTAAACCTCATCTTCTTATTTTTTTTATTTTCTCATCTTCTCATCTTCTCATCTTCTTATTTTCTTATTTTCTCATCTTCTCATCTTCTCATCTTTTAAGGACCAAATGTTTGTAGATCGTGATCTTCGTAAACCTCTCTTCTTATCCTTTTATTCTCTTATTCTCTCATTCTCTTATTTTCTTATTCTCTCTACTTTTAGAATATTGTCGTCAACATTAGAGATGAAGTTGGAGTGCTGGAATCAAGGGGACCAAAAAAATGTTTATATATAGTGACCTTCGTAAACCTCTCTCTCGGGGGAACGATGTGGCATATACACACGCGCGCGCTCTCATCTTCTTAATCTCTCATTCTCTTATTCTCTCATTCTTGAAGGATGAGTGCACCTTATCGTAATTTTCCAAGTCCGGGACCAAATGTTTATATATATTGCGACCTACGTAAACCTCTCCTCTCATCTTCTCATCTTCTCATTTTTGAAAAATGAGTGCATCTTATCGTAATTTTCCAAGTCCGGAGCCAAAATGTTTATATATATCGTGACCTTCGTAAACCTCTCCTCTCATCCTCTTATTTTTGAAAGATGAGAGTATTTTATCGTAATTTTTCAAGTCCGGGACCAAATGTTTATATATATTGCGACCTACGTAAACCTCTCTCTCGGGGAGGGAACGATGTGCCACACACATACGTGCGCGCGTGGGTATGCTTCTTATTATTTTCCGTATTGTGACGCAAGCAAACAAAATAATAATTGTTGTTTTTTTAGGATGCCTGGCCCCTATAACCTCGCCAGAGGTGCATGTGGTAACGGCGAAATCATCACGAGTTTAGATTTGTACTGTGAATGTTGTCAAAAATTTAATCAATATTGTTTATTCTCGATGCTAGAATCTTACATAAATTATTCTCTAAAAACGAAAATCGATAATCCTATGCCAAGCCCCCAAGGCATTCAGGCAATTTCTAATGTTCGCGTGGATAGCGACGCTCGGTAGAATTTTTCCTGTTCCTGTGGAGCAATTGTGTTTCATCGCCCAATGTAACATTTTCATCACGGACCAAACTATCCACAGCAACCCCTCCCCGAACCTATTCACCTTGCATCCTTTTTCGCCCGAAGAGATTCTATTTTTTTTCAGCTTTCCCACGGTTCTGAATGAAGAATCCATCACATCCCCGATAACAATAGAATCAGAAGGGAATATGACGGAAGCGAATACAGCAGCAACTTCCGCTTTTAAGTTTTATACTGGGAATCGTTTGTTTCACACACCACACCCTGACGGGGCGTGGAATAGAGGCCGAGGGGAAATAATCGAGAATACATGCATGGACGGAACTATCAACGTCCCGTTTATTGTTATTTGTCCCCACAGGATATTGTGCGCATCACAAAATCTTTTGTTGAAAAAAATATAACATGAGTAAATCAGTCAACAAGGGTTTTTATTTGCTAGGACATTGACTATAGCGCTCATTGTGTTTTCACCAAAAAGAGTCGCGTGGAGTAGGAAGGAGAGAAGGAGAAAAAGGAGGGGAGTTCCTATATAACCTACCAGTTTTTTTGTACGTCATTATCATAGTGAACGTCAATCGTGGCAGTTCAGTATTCTTAATTGTTTATCTGGTAGTATACATATATATCATCGTGGAAGTTTTAGTGAGCTACAAGTTTTATTTTGAAGTTTCTCTATCTCTCTTGAAAGGTGAACGTCAATCGTGGCAGTTCAGTATTCTTAATTGTTTATCTGGCAGTATACATATATATCATCGTGGAAGTTTTAGTGAGCTACAAGTTTTTATTTTGAAGTCTCTCTCCACCTCTCTTGAAAGGTAAGTTTTTATTTTCATGATATATTAATATTTTTGTTTTGCGTCTGACACACACATATTCAGAGGAGTCATAAAAATTGACACACACTTACATGTCGTATATTTTTAACCCCCTACAACAGTGCACACACACATACATACATACATACTGTTTGCGTCTAATATATATGTGGAAGGAAAAAATATCTAGCATTTTTCAACTTTTTTTCCTTCTGTTTCAGTGCGAGTAGACCTAGTGGCCCGGTACTGAACCATCATTTGGAGCTCGAATCATCATTTGGAGCTCAGCCAAACCTCAAAAACTTATTTTTTCTCCACGTTCAGCGCCTTATTTATTGCGCTAACAACGTTTCACAGCGTAGAAAACAGCACCAAAACATCAAAAACTCATTTTACTCATTTGGAGCTCGCCGTAACCTACCCTAACCTACCCTACCCTAACCTACCCAACCTAACCTAACCCAACCTAACCTAACCTAACCTAACCTACCCAACCTAACCTAACCTAACCTAACCTACCCAACCTAACCTAACCTAAACCAACCCAGCCTAACCTAACCTAACCTAACCTAACCTACCCAACCTAACCTAACCTACCCTAACCTAACCTAACCTAACCTAACCTACCCAACCTAACCTAACCTACCCTAACCTAACCTAACCTAACCTAACCTACCCAACCTAACCCAACCTAACCTAACCTAACCTAACCTAACCCAACCCAACCTAACCTACCCTAACCTAACCTAACCTAACCTATCAAAAGGTCTGAGGGGTCCATGTATTTTTTATGTCTGGCAACACTGTTGGGGGCCTAGTGTTGGCGACACTGTGGGTTTACTGTAGCTTTTTATGAGGGGGGTTTATTACCCCCCCTTTTTTTATATTTGGCAATTTTATTGGATGTTTTGTTTGAGGCTCGAAATTATTATTTGAGGCTTGAAATCATAATTTGAGGCTTGTTGGTGTTGCGTACCCACTCCACAAAAATTCCACTATATGATTTTTCACTGGCTAACCTAATCTAATCTAATCTAACCTAACCTAATCTAACCTAATCTACTCTAACCTAACCTAACCTAACCTAACCTAACCTACTCTAACCTAACCTAACCTAACCTACTCTAACCTAACCTAACCTAACCTACTCTAACCTAACCTAACCTAACCTAACCTACTCTAACCTAACCTAACCTAACCTAACCTAACCTAACCTAACCAGATCTAACCTAACCTAAAGCAAGAAGCTGGCAACCTTGCTTGAGGCTTGTCTTACAGTGCATAAAGCAAGGTTGCTAACCTACTGGTATTTTTGCCATAACTTTTTACAAAAAAAAAAAGAGAGGAGAGAAAGAGAGGGAAGAGTTAAGCGTATTATCTGCTTTCATGTCAGATTTTACCAACCTGTGAGCTGTAGTGTTTAGGTGACAAGCGACCTGCTCAAATAGGAATTAGCAGCACTGACTTATAAACCCACTGGGTCCTCTTGGCATGTTTTTTTCATGATGTGTTGCTAGACTATTGAGCATCTTGGCGTATACAATGTATATATTTTGAGAGGGGGGTTATAGCTTTTTATGCTGTATGAATACTGGAAGCTTGACAGTGACAACCAACAGAATAGGTAAACCTACATCCAGGAACACTAGTTTCTGACAGTGAATTTGAAATAAAATATTAAACAAAATACATGAGTAAGCACTGTGATTACAAATAGTACCAGTGTTGTGCCCCCAATTTTAACTGGGCAACTGGGGGAAATAATTGTACAACAATTTGTACCTAATTGTACAATACTTGTACCTAATTGTACAACATATACACAGGCATAAAAGAGAGAGCCTTCCCGCAACTTACTTCATGTACAATTTAATATGATTTTACAACTGTGAAAAGAAAGCATATGTATTCCGTATGCACACATTCATTCTTATTTTTCGAAGTTGAATGGAAGCACGTGTTTTTACGCTCTCGTAATACTGACCTTGCCCCAGTGATTTTAAATTGCTTCCATCCGGTTGTTTTTTTTCTGTGCTATTTCCGCGTGCTCGCAACATTCGCTTTCAATAGACAGAAAGGAGTGTTAGTTTAGCAGGTTCCGAGTTTACAATTTATTAAATTAAACAATAATTTATGTAAGAATATACTTGTACTTACCGAACACAAAATAATAAAAGCACATGTGAATATTTGCGTGTGTTCATGTTATATGACGACTGAGTAAAAAAAATAATATTGACTCCCCGAAAGATAAAAGTTCCTAGTTCGACATCAGATGCATGCAAATTTTATGTTTTGCTCTCCAAAATCTTGATTTTTATGTTTGTCCTATTTGTCATACAGCAGAGGAGAAGAGGGGAGAGGGGAGGGGAGGGGGTACTATCAGCGCCATCTATTAGCAAACAATAGAAATAAAAAAGTAGGGTCAAACTTTTTCAACACCCAAAAATTTTAAACGTCCTCGTTTAGTAATACGATCAGCAGAAGACGTTTAAAAGAGTACTCTTAGTCGACGAAGCTAATTGCTAGGGCCCATATATTGCTAAAATGTTTTTTGATTTACATATTTCTCATACCGCCATATGTTGTTCTAGTTGACTTCTTCCAAAAAAAAGCTAATTAGCGAGAGTTAATTAAGCAAGGCAAGTAAAAGAAGCAAATAGGGCAATATGTGGTGGCGTGGAAATATGTAAAAATTCGATTCAGAGGTGGATCGAATTAAAATTGGAGGATATTTTGCAAAAAAAAAAGAGTGGGTGAAGTCAGATTCAAAAAGAATGCCACGTGATTATTTTGATTCAATAGCTTCGTCTAGTTTGCTGCATTTTTTAACTGCACTCACGTGTTTAGTTGGTTACACGGTGCAACCTACCTTGTTGATTTTGGGTGTCATGTAGTGTATTTGGTGTCTGCACCACGTCTTAGAGAGGTGTAATATGTGGTGTGGTGTATGACCACGTGGTGAGTGGTTAACTAATCAAATGAATGTTTAAAGCAGCAGACAGGTATTTGTTGAATCTTCTGAACTTGAACACTGCTATTTGTCTACTTGGTTGAATGTTATTTTTTTTTTCACCAGCCTGACACCGGGATACACCTGCACTGCATCTAATGTCAAAGAAGTGCAGCGTACTAGACGAGGATATTAAATTGCATACTGATCTATTGCATGCTAACCAAACCTCTTGGGAGGTGGGCCACGGGTCCTCCACATGTATGTATGTATGAAATGCGATTTGGGGGAGGCCAAATTTTAAATTTACAGCTTAATTAATCTGCATGCATGCTTAATGTTTGATTTTTTTTGTTTCTAGTTTGACATGAGATACACACAATTTTATTTTTTGAAGTACAGTTAATATTACCTAGGTTAATCTGTGACATACAACTAGCGATCGACACGACCACCTGACACACAGACACAGAGAGAGTGAGCAAATTTAAAATGTGATCTATCGTGAATTAAACTAAGCTTTTTCACCCACCCACATATAGCCTTACAGGTGACTCAAAAACAGAAATTGGTCATAGCGTGACAGGTTGATCTATCGTGAACTAAACTAACCTCCCCCACTCATACATACACACTATGTCTTACAATAAGTAAACCTGCTATATCACATGTAAGGGCTGACGGTTGCCAACACACACAAGATGTATTGCAAATTTTATTAACCTACGACATAAGCCATGGACACACACACACCAAGCTTTTCAGATAGGCTATAAGCAACTCACTTCTTGCAATTGTATAACGGCTACAGCTAGCAACACTGTTTGAGCTGCTTTCGACGAGTAGTGTTACCAAACTTATTTTTTTGCAAATAGGCTCTACAGCTAGAGGCTTGAAACATATACTCTACCAGAGTATGCCAACTTACCTCATGTAAAAATATTACCTAGTACGGGTTAAACTGTGACATACAACTAGCGAACGACACGACCACCTGACACACAGACAGAGAGAGTGTGATACAGCTTATACGCAGTTTTTCCTACACACGTACTGGGTTTAAAAAATAACTTGCAACAACGATTTCACTCACCTCCTATCATATAATAAAATTACCACAGGTTTTTGATACTTGCTGCCAGAACATGGTGGTTTTAGACTGGAAATTCAGCCTGATTATTTTATTTGTGCAAGAGAAAAATGATGATGCCTGCATTTGGAATATACAATTCTTCTTACGGTATTTTGCGTGCCCCAGTAACCTTGTTTTCGATTCACGGAAGCTATGACGTGTATTTCCTGTTTCCCGAACATGCGAGAACCTTTCACAATGTCGCATCAGAGTTGGTTGTGTATATAAATCTAGTCTTGGGGAATGGACATGAATATAATGTCAAAATTATTGCATAACTTAAAAAGAATATTTATTGCACTGTGCTTTCTAGCAAAGGTAAATGTGGAATGCCCCGGCCCCCTCAGAGATTCGAATACTGTTAGTTAAACAGCAAGCATTGTCATATGGACTGACGATTATTATTTTTTTAAAAAACAGATCTCGTATCTATATTATATCATCGCTATAGGTGCTCCATGTTATGCGCAGGAGAATTTTTAAAAAAATGTCTTGTTTCTCGAACCTGTGGCCTGTAGATTTGTTTTGTTGGCAACAGAAACAGAAAATGGCACCATGTTATTCTATACTGATATACTGATAGTCAACAACTATGTCGAAAAGCAATGATGGGGGAGGGGGACTTGTCTGTGTTGGGTCTTATTAACAACTTCACGGCTGTACCTGCACAACTCATCGACAACAAATCAACAATGTTAGGAAATGTGTGCATGGCCCCCGAGAATACAATTTAAAATCACTGATGTGATATGAACCCCCTTCACTTGTGTGTATTTGAATATGCGAACATGAGGTATTTTGAATAATCGAGGCGGACAATCACAAAAACAGCTTGCAACGGTATGGAGAGTTCAAACTTCAGACAATTGTTGTTAATCTACGAAAAGCCAAGGGGCGAACGGAGATCACTACGAAAATTGTAACGCGAGGCTATTTTGGCTAATGGCAACGATGAGGATGAATAATAGTTGTTTTGATGAAATTGAAAAAATAGGGCACGTCTGCTTCGAAGTGCATTACACCAACAACTACAATTGTCCCTCTTCCCCACACGAGGCGATTAACAGAGGTGTATTTTTGCCGGTCTACGACTCTGAGGGCTCAAGTTACAATGTTTACCTATAGCTGTACATATTTAAAAATGACCTGAGCAATTAAATGTTACAATACCGATCCTGATTTTTGTCGGATGACGTAGGTTGCAATCCCACCCCCGATGGGGCGTATAGACTTAAATGTTTCCATAACATGAAATACTGTTAATGGAAATCTGTTGTTTCTAATGTAAAAATCATATAACAAGAAAAAGAAGAAAATAAATGTTGCGAGCAAATACGGAGCCTCAACCCAAACACATAAATAATCAGACAAGATGTCAACGGTGTGTTCATAACTAACAAGTGATTATTCAAAAATTGAAATGGTGCAGGGGGGAAACAACCAACTAACTAACTAGGCTTCTTAAACCCGAGGACAGCAAATACAAGCCTATCCTGATCTGAGAAAGATCTCTATCTATTTTTTTTCCATCCCAACCGATTTTTTAGGTCTATTCAACCCCTCATGGTACACGAGTTCCCACTGCCCTGATGGTGGAGGAAGCGAATCTATTTGGACATGAAAGAGCATTATGTGTGGGAGACTATAATTTATACATGTGGTTGCTTGGATGTTTACAGAGGATGCCATAGCTCGTGTGATTGAGGCATTTTATTAAGCACATATTTTGATGAGTGTAAAGAATTAAATAAGTCACAAGGGGCTGAGGCATGGTTCGAATTTCTCGATCTAGGTATGGATGCAGACAGACACGAAGTTTTGTGTGTGGACACAAATGATAATGGAAAAATGCTGTTCACCCCGATAGCATAGTGGTAATGTTGTTCTTGCCTTGTTTCTATTGACAACATAGTGGTTACACTGTCCAATATTAAGAAGTTCTCAAAATTATTCAATCACTCTCTCTCTTCTTCTATATCATCTCGGTAACCAAAAAAAGGTTTTCTCAAATGTTTAGACGACTACGAAAACGTTGAAATGTAAAATATTGCTGCATTGTAATCAAAAAAGAATTTGTTGAATATGCATAACCTAAAATAAAATTCAAGAATTAATAGAGTTAAATATTTGCCACTCTGAAATGGCGACGGCTATCATAATATTATTTTCAGCAGGATAATAATGACAATATTATATATATTAAGGATTAGGCCCGAGGGATTCTTATTCACTACACTTGTTTCTAACCTGTCCACACTGGAAACCGAAAACACAAGTACGAGACACTAACTTGGGAGAGGACATGCAAAAACTCTGCGGGGGCTCATCTTAAAAACTTCAGTAGATGTTTGTCATGGAACTCCCTCCTTAAATTCGATTCGAAAGGCACAAATATTCCGGTTCTTGAATAAGAAGCGCGTATGCCTTCGGAAAGAGAGAAGAAGAAATAAATAAATCAACTTATGCATATTCTTCATGTACGTATGCTTGGTGACAAGAAACAGTATTTTTTTTTTCTTTTTAAGAAATTGTTTTCAATTTTTTGCTAGGTGGCCCAACAGGAGTGGACGAAATAGCTTATTCATTCAAACTGGAAGCTTGCTTTTTTTTTTTTCAACAATAGAAAACATATTATTTCCAGTGAAATATCGACTCAACTACCTAGAATGGCTACCACGGGCTTGGTGACTGAATACTAAAAAACTATCGAGCGACTTACTTCACAGCAGTGTCACTTAGTTTCAACAAGAACAGTTCAAGGCTTCCCGGGTGTCCTGCAAGGTTCGGTATTTATTTTTTTAATAGCAAGCAGATGAACTGGCCTTACAATATGAAGACCCCTCTCACTGTGTCGGTTGCAGTTATTTTCTGGTAATTATGTCTTGCCGATGGCGCTGTCGCTTTGTAATCATACTTAGGAGTTATTTTTTTTATTTTGCTTTTCGCGACATGTTCGACTAATCGTGACAATACGTTTCAACTTTTCTGCAGAAAAGTTGATCATCGTTTATCTTGTCCGCATCGATTAATCTTCTTATGTTTTTTTTTTTGTTTTTTTCGTCGCGTCTATCTCTTCTGTTATCACAATCGAGACTTCTAGATTATTATTTTTTCTCCCTGCAATTTTAGAAATGTAATTTTTTATGATTATTTAGCGAACGCCTGAGACATTTCAGCAAAATGTCGATTATTCAATGGATGTTGTAAGGTTCCATGTTTTTTTTTCACTATCTCTTGTTTGGTCGATTTTGAATTTGGGAGTTATTTTTTTTATTTTGCCTTTCGCGACATGTTCGACTAATCGTGACAATACGTTTCAACCTTTCTACATAAACGTTAAAACGTTTCAACTCCCAAATTCAAAATCGACCAAACAAGAGATAGTGAAAAAAAAACATGGAACCTTACAACATCCATTGAATAATCGACATTTTGCTGAAATGTCTCAGGCGTTCGCTAAATAATCATAAAAAATTACATTTCTAAAATTGCAGGGAGAAAAAATAATAATCTAGAAGTCTCGATTGTGATAACAGAAGAGATAGACGCGACGAAAAAAACAAAAAAAAAACATAAGAAGATTAATCGATGCGGACAAGATAAACGATGATCAACTTTTCTGCAGAAAAGTTGAAACGTATTGTCACGATTAGTCGAACATGTCGCGAAAAGCAAAATAAAAAAAATAACTCCTAAGTATGATTACAAAGCGACAGCGCCATCGGCAAGACATAATTACCAGAAAATAACTGCAACCGACACAGTGAGAGGGGTCTTCATATTGTAAGGCCAGTTCATCTGCTTGCTATTAAAAAAATAAATACCGAACCTTGCAGGACACCCGGGAAGCCTTGAACTGTTCTTGTTGAAACTAAGTGACACTGCTGTGAAGTAAGTCGCTCGATAGTTTTTTAGTATTCAGTCACCAAGCCCGTGGTAGCCATTCTAGGTAGTTGAGTCGATATTTCACTGGAAATAATATGTTTTCTATTGTTGAAAAAAAAAAAGCAAGCTTCCAGTTTGAATGAATAAGCTATTTCGTCCACTCCTGTTGGGCCACCTAGCAAAAAATTGAAAACAATTTCTTAAAAAGAAAAAAAAATACTGTTTCTTGTCACCAAGCATACGTACATGAAGAATATGCATAAGTTGATTTATTTATTTCTTCTTCTCTCTTTCCGAAGGCATACGCGCTTCTTATTCAAGAACCGGAATATTTGTGCCTTTCGAATCGAATTTAAGGAGGGAGTTCCATGACAAACATCTACTGAAGTTTTTAAGATGAGCCCCCGCAGAGTTTTTGCATGTCCTCTCCCAAGTTAGTGTCTCGTACTTGTGTTTTCGGTTTCCAGTGTGGACAGGTTAGAAACAAGTGTAGTGAATAAGAATCCCTCGGGCCTAATCCTTAATATATATAATATTGTCATTATTATCCTGCTGAAAATAATATTATGATAGCCGTCGCCATTTCAGAGTGGCAAATATTTAACTCTATTAATTCTTGAATTTTATTTTAGGTTATGCATATTCAACAAATTCTTTTTTGATTACAATGCAGCAATATTTTACATTTCAACGTTTTCGTAGTCGTCTAAACATTTGAGAAAACCTTTTTTTGGTTACCGAGATGATATAGAAGAAGAGAGAGAGTGATTGAATAATTTTGAGAACTTCTTAATATTGGACAGTGTAACCACTATGTTGTCAATAGAAACAAGGCAAGAACAACATTACCACTATGCTATCGGGGTGAACAGCATTTTTCCATTATCATTTGTGTCCACACACAAAACTTCGTGTCTGTCTGCATCCATACCTAGATCGAGAAATTCGAACCATGCCTCAGCCCCTTGTGACTTATTTAATTCTTTACACTCATCAAAATATGTGCTTAATAAAATGCCTCAATCACACGAGCTATGGCATCCTCTGTAAACATCCAAGCAACCACATGTATAAATTATAGTCTCCCACACATAATGCTCTTTCATGTCCAAATAGATTCGCTTCCTCCACCATCAGGGCAGTGGGAACTCGTGTACCATGAGGGGTTGAATAGACCTAAAAAATCGGTTGGGATGGAAAAAAAATAGATAGAGATCTTTCTCAGATCAGGATAGGCTTGTATTTGCTGTCCTCGGGTTTAAGAAGCCTAGTTAGTTAGTTGGTTG
>NW_028143449.1:0-90655 GCF_977018435.1 Lepisma saccharinum | reverse complement strand
GGTGCGTTCCGAAAGTCTTAACGAAACGAACGCATTCAACGAAAATAACTGGGCTCGTGAATCTGGTTAAACCAGTTATTTTACATACTTATGGAACGCTCTAGGCGAAAGCGCAGGCGCAGCGTTTTGTTTAGAGAAAGTTTCCGCATGGCGTCAGCGGAAGGAATGTCCTTATGGCAAAAATAAACTCTACTGTGGACACTGTTACTCATTTTAATCACATTCTAAGAACGGTCAAGGCATACTCATCTTGTGCATGTTGCTTCATATCGCTATCTGTTAAAATTATAATACATTTTCCGAACTAGTGCAGTTTGAATCCATCAGCACGCGCTTTGTCTGCAAGGAGCAGACGATTCTCACGGAAAAAACCAGCCTCCTGGCCCGTGCGTTTGGTGAATCTCGTTCTTGCACGAAACGCACGGAATGCGACTTTTGGGACAGCATAATGAAGCTCACAAAACGCACGGAAGCACTTATGGAACGGCCAGTTACCATAACTCGTTTAACGCGTTAAACTCGTGTGACTTTCGGAACGGGCCCATAGTAAGGCTAGTTCTACCGCCTGCTCCTTGGGGTCAAACTTTTTCCCCTCCTTGCTGTGTGAAGAACCGGTGTATGCTGCTTCTTACGCTTCCCTTGGATGTTGCTTGTTATTCTCCAGAATGCAGAAGGTTTGCCCCGCATTGCCTGAAGTGCATTATGCCACTTGGCTTCGAGATCTCTAATGGTGTGGCGGTGGAGTTGGCGTTGCATTTTGTTTTGCAGGCTTTTGTATTGTTGAAGCCGAGTTGTCTGGTACTTGCATCGAGCCCATCTCCCCCCCCCCCTCCCCGATCCCGGTCCCGGCTTTTCGGGATCCCGCACACCCCTACTATTCAGTAAACATTGCGCCTGTAAAGTGAAAGTTGCAATATTGCAGCCAAGCGCATGGCTACAGCGAGTTGAAGCGTGCATCTGTCGTACCTCCCAACTCTCCCCTCCCACTCCACGTATGCAGCTAAATCGGACAACGGAGGAAGGCGGATTCCGCGTGTGGAACGGTGCTCTAGGGGAGATCTGCCGATTCGGACATGGCCTAGGTGTCCAAACCAGCTAAGCATCAACACACAACACCGATTCCTGATGTGTCTCGTGCTTGATCGAGCAAGCCAGTGACCACCATTCGCTGAACAGGTAAGAAACTTCCCCGCTGTTATAAGCGGCCCGGCGGCATATTTCACAAATGCATATGGGATTCACAACCGGAGAGTTATTAGCCAATCAACGGCCAGGAGGGAAAATGACGTCATGACGAACATGTCACCACCCACCTTCTCTTCAGTCACGCAGAACTTCATTTACGGTTTCTTTCCAACGTGCAATATGCTTTTCTTGTGATCATGTGTGTTATGTAACACTTCGCTTAAAAAGAACTGATCTTTAATATCTTCTGTACAAAACAAGAAAATACTTTGCAAAACTGCCCCACAAACGAAAAGAGTTGTGAGATTTGTTCTTTTAATTTTTACTGCTCTTGGGCCTTGGGGAAAACATATTTCTAAGTCGCGCAAAAGTTAACATTTTAAATGACTTACGGAAAAGGGGAATTAATATAATTGCTGTTTTAATGTTAATTACCATTCGGTACACTTTATTTACTGTATTTATATGTATAAAACTATATTTACATGACCAAATATACAGTGCTTTTTCTTTTAATTCCCCTTCAATTATGCTTTAGTCTTGCATCCAAGGGTCCTGCGTGAAATATAGCCGATTAAGTATGCCTAGGCAAATTATTCTCTTAACTGGGGGAAAGCATCACTTCACCTTTCCTCCACTTTTAGCACTGTTGCCCCCTGAGAAGAAAACCCTGCTGGCGGCCTTGCTTGCATCTATGCATTAATAGAACAGAAAAAAAGTGAATGAGATTGTGTCCCTCACAAAGTGAATGAATACAGATTTCAAACGAAAACCATGCACGCACCGCACACACACCCATATTAAACATATATTGAATTGCATCATGCATTCAGGAAGTAGTAACCCTATATTTTCATATAAAACTCCCTTCTGGATCTCCTGTTTCTAAATCCGTATACCAGGTACGTACTAAAAACTTTCAGGTACTTTCTAAATTTCAATTCTAAATTTACGGTTTTCACTGGTGTACGGGATCCCAAAAAGTCGTAACCGGGATCGGGAAAAAAAAATTCCCGAGCAGTCGGGGAAATACCGAATGGTCATTTTAAAAAGTTGTTAATTCTTGACGTTTTCTGCATTACAAGTGTCTGGAACTTATCGGAAATTGTTTGTTTTTATACCAGAAGTGCAAAAACAGTCACTTAAGTTGAAAATGACGTGTGGAATTCGAGATTTTCAGACCTCAATTGCCAACCGGTAAATAAGGGCAACCGCGAATATGAAACTGATTCCGATGGCGAAGACATGGCGCGTCAGGTATGTTCTATCCAAGCGGAGTCTTTTGACATGTCTTCTGCACAAAAACACGAACAATATTTTGGCAACATAATTAAAATAGGTAGAAGACGATCCTTCAGCCAACCCTAAATATCAAAAGACGGCTTATTCATTTGCTATTGAGAATGGTCTGCTTTATAGGCTCACTAGACTCGCAATTGGTTACCAAAAGCAATTTTGTTTACGTAAAGCGAACAGGAAAGAAGTATTCGAGCTTGTGCACGCTAATCAAAACATGAACGTGCATCAAGGTGCAGATAAAACATATAGGCACCTAGTATCCAGGTATTACATTCCCAACATGAAGCGTCACGTGTACGATCAAGTGAAAAGATGCGTACTGTGCCAAATAGCCAAGCGTCACCCAGGAGCGAGGCAACACACAGAACTGGAAGAAGTTCCGTTCAGGAAAATTCATTTAGATGTTTGCGGCCCCCTAGCGTCAAATTCTAAAGGTCATAAGTACTTGTTATCAGTAGTGGACAGCTGAACGCGCTACGTCGTGGCAACCACCATTCCAAATCACGACGCCAAGTCAATTGCAGACGCACTTTTTGTTATGTTTTCCTCAAATTTGGTATTTCGACTACCGTTGTCCTTGACAGATCATCCGCGAACGCTTCGAATCTAATTCATGAGCTAGCTGAGTTAACTGGCTTACAGCTGAAGTATGTAAATGCAGCTGTTCACCATACTAATGGCATAGTTGAAGCATCCTTTAATTACCTAAATACTATCATGAAACCCTACGTTCTCACAGCCAAAGGTAAATGGCAAGATTATTTGCAATGTGCAGTACATGTACACAACATAAGATTCCACGGCAGTGTTCGCCAGATCGCATTCTTTTTGCTACACAGGTTCGAACCAGTCATCCCCCCTCCCCCCCAAGCAACGGCCCCTACAAATGAAAAACTGTTGGAGCAGTTAAAAGAAATAAGCAAGTTAGCACAAGATAACTTAAAGAAAAGATATCAACAGAAGAAACGAACAGACAGACTCCCCTAATAGCACAGCAGATTAAAACATTACTTTGTACTCACCAGGCACATGCTTCAATAGCATAACCCCTCTCTCTCTCTCTCTCTCCTGCAAATCCCACTAATCACCCAATCACTGCATTAAATCACCTCTCGTCACTTATCCCTGGCTCTCCCATACGTTAGCCACAGCTTCTTCTTCTTCTTCATGCCCCTCACCGCTTGAATGGTAGCAGTCTTGGGCAACGGTCTGAGAACATTGAGGGCTAGAAGTTCGTGCACTAATATAAACAGCACAATATTGTTTTACACTTCACTTCACTGTCACTATTGTAACAGTCCACTCGGAGGAGGAAAGAAAAGGACCAATAGCTTAGTTAGCTAAGTGTTACAAGTCTACCCATAATGCTAACCTTTTTCTCCAGTGGCGGCATGAGACTCTATTTACACTCAGGGTTCGGGTGTATGTTGCACTTAGTGGGCTATGACGTAGTTGACCAGTTAAGTTCATTGACAACTCAAAATTAACTAAAACATATAACGGTTTATTTCATCACAAACTTAAGCAAGAATGGGACTTAGACCCATTTACAGTAGTTTTATACATCCAACTTATAGTTTCACAGACACAGATATATATATATTCATATTTGGGGCCTCTCTATATAGTTACGGCCTTTGGTAGTTGAACTATAAAAACTTTTAACCTTTAAAGAAAAGGGAACAGGTAAACCCATACAACCTCGTATATGACACCTAGTACTCTTGTTAGAAAAACAATCACAAATGGTTTATAAACAAAGCATCTAAAAGAGAAAGATTAGCGTAACCTTGGAAACAGCTTTTTGTTTACATGTAAGAGTAACAGGCCAAAAACTAAGCAATAGATTCTAAGAAGCGAATTTCCCAGCATCGAGGAGACGGGGTTTCGCTGTTACCATCCCCAACGTCGAGATGACGGGGTTTTATGAAAGAAAAAGGTCTGGTTACCTAAATATCTCTCGCCCGAAAGCGGAGTAGGTCCTCTCACACTAAAGTGGAGTAAATTTCTCTCACCAGAAGGTGGAGTGGGATATCTTTTTCTCTCTCCTGTTAGGAGGAGTTTACCAAGGTTATTAGAAGTATAGGTTGGGCCAATCCGTTGTTTACTCGTAATGACGAAACGACGGTAAGAGGTGAATTTATCCATGAAATGAATTCCAAATCTATGCGCTAGTGTTGCACTATGCAGATAGGAAACCATGCCAGAAACTGAACACACGAAATCGAGTACACAAATGAGCATTTCCACCCATTTACATTTTGTGGCTTCAGACAAATTGAAAATAAATATACTTGTAGATAGGTACTTATTGTTATGCGGGACAGAATATTTTTGATCGGAACGGAATTTTTTTTTAAATCCCGACATTCGGGACGGGAAATATTCGCAATTTCTCGACTAGTCGGGAAATATCAAATTCTCATTTTCAACTTAAGTGATTTTCTTTGCATTTCTGGAATGAAAACTAACAATTTCCAATAAGTTCCAGACACTTGCAATGTAGAAAACGTCAAGAATTAATACCGTTTTAAAATGACCATTCGGTTTCCCGACTGCTCGGGATCCAGAAATTTAGGGAAGTCATTTGCTGAAGTCGTGATAGGGACGGAATTTTTCTTTCCTATCCCGGTCCCGACTTTCCGAGATACCGCACACCACTTGTTAATATTATTTAATTTAGTTCAGCACAAGATACATCTTCCAAGTACGTTGAACATAATATATACGTTATATACTTTTTTCAAAAGGATTCTTCGGTCACCGAGCTTTGGATTCGTGTGGAAACGCTAACGTGAATCATGCTAATGCTATAATCTGCAGTGCGCATTTCTGCCCAGAAGATTATGTACGTAATCTGAAAAGTCAACTTTTAGGTTTACATCGAAGAAAGATCCTTAAGCAAGATACCTTCGACTCCTTATTATGAGCAGGAATGTAGGGAGTATAATCCTGGTAAATACTTCGCCTACCATTTCTTTGCCATTGGTGTACAATTCTCTCTCGCTTTTTCCCTACATATTCACATAAAGCAATAAAAATACAAACTGCTAACTTTTCATTCCATTTTGGTTATTTATTAAACGGTACGTGTTTGTATTTACATTTCATAAATTTACTTTGCTCTTCCGGCCATTTAAGGCAATTGAGATTATGAAGAAGTGATAAAATAGATGAATGGCCAATCACAGTTCCCCTTACTTACAAGAGCGACCACAAGAAAAAGAACCTTCCTCCTCTTCCGTTGAACTCGGACTATAAGAGAGCATGCTCCACTCTCCCCCTCCCCTCCACACTGCAGTACGGTGCACAGGAGTCGCGAGTCTGCGCAGGTTTCTTTGCTTGTGGTTCCACTATAATAGTAATATAAAATTGTACACTCACCTCACTTAGTTCTCTGGCAGTTTGTTTCTTTATACATCATATTTGGAGAAGATACAATTCAATCTATAGTTGTACGTACACTTTATATAACACACCTTATTACTGACTTCCTTGACCCTGGATGTAGAGGGTCAAGGAAAACAAAGAAATGAGCATAATTTTCTCTTTGGTGAAGATGTACCTAAACCAAAAAAAAACTCAAATAATGAATTCGACAATGTAAATTGATGAGATTTAGTATATCATTTGATGAAGTGAACTAATTCTGAGTGGACTAATCGCAAAGGACATAATCAGCTCAGATCCTGTTACTTCTTCATGGTATGTGACGTAAAGTTCCCGCCCAACCGTTTGACGGCGTTAGTGGTTATCGCATCTCCTTTTCCATAGCCTGTAGTACACATCCTCATCTAGACATTGTTCTTGTTCTGGTGTCTAATATCTGCATACTGCAACACTGTCGTTTTGTCATTTCACGTGACTTCACATTGAAGTGATGCATTCACTTGGCCGGTTACACGTCATCGCACGCAAAAACTTCATCCGTTACCATGGTTTTGGGCCAGGGCTGGAGTTTACCTCTTGCCCGTAGGCAGAGCCCTACTTCTCTCGTCCGCAGACGGAGTCAAACTGAGATGCTAGCCCCGCTCTCGCCTTTATATTGGGTCGGCGACGCTAGCGTAAGCAAGTGGAAGAAATATAAACTATTAAAAGTATATTTTTAAGTAAGTTTACCAAATTAGAGGTGTAACCTGTTTTTAAATTGATACATTTCTAATTACATATTTTTATCAGAAAGGTCACAAAAATAGAGGTGCGACTCGTACAAATTGTGACGAGACGGGTTCGTTACAATAACCCCTCCCTTCGGGAAAAATCTTTAGATTTAAAATTTATCACCTCTATATAATATATATTTAATGATAAAGATTTTTTTTTCAATACAAAATTCAATTAAGATTACAAACTAATATTAATAACAAGCTACATGAGAGATAAACACGACCAAGCTAATCTTTACAACAATGCAAGTACTAGGTTTAGAACTCAAAGAAGGTTACATTTTAATATAACTAATCCACTGGGTTTTAATCAACTTTTTAGGCTAAAAGTCCGTATCGTTTTAAAAATCTTAAGAAGGGAAACTTCGGGGCACTCGAATATGGCACTTTCGCAGGACAGAGATTGTCTGCATATATGGCCTTGGGATGTCTCCCAAAATCATTTTTAACTGCCGAGCCAATAACAATTCGTCACCATTCCAATTTACTTCAGCCTGGAGTTCCGAGTCGTGAGCTTTTAGTGGAGCTTCCTGTGGATCTGGAAGAGCAGCGACTTCCCTCCGGTTAGACACCATGGGTTGATCGACCTGCAGATCGTCCTCGGTACTGTCCTTCCTTGAAACAGGCTCTGGGGTAGTCCATACATGCTCGGCATGTGTCAGGTCCCGCATCTCGGATTCCAACTTTCGTTTTTCCGCTTCTAAGCGTCGAACTCGTTCGATCCAGGGTCGAATCAGGGCACTAGATTGGTCACTCAAAACTTCAGATTTCTGTTCGTTGATTTCGTTCTCTTGCTCCAAGAGTACTGCTTCGGAGGATAGTGTTTCAACGATCATAGGCAACTTTCTCGGAACCACAATTGCTTTGGGTTTTCTTCCTTCAATCACAGGGCTAGATGAGCTAGGAGCTGATAAGTCCATACTAACTCGCACAGGTTGGCAGGCTCTAGGAACGACTTTGCTCAGATCCACTAATCCTGGTCGCGAAGGAGAATACGGCAAGGAACTATATCCCTTCTTAATATCTTCGGCAGCAATATTCTTCATCCATGTACACTTTAACTGGGTCATCAGGTTCCTTCTCTTCTTATGGACTTCTGGATCCTGTAGAGGGGGAGGTATTAACTTAACTTGCCGTGTGATGGGTCCTTTATGTTTAGGCACAGGTTCACTTAACATATTCACTTTAGTATTGTTCAATTTCAGCCTCTCTTTCATTCGTTTGACATCTGGGAACATCCTGCGGGGCTTATCCATCCTGTGGTAGAAAGCACGAAGTTCACACTACTCAGTCCCGATCTCAACTGAGCTCTGTCCATTCTGGTTATCTATTTAATCAAGGTGAAGCACCGGCTACATTACACTAACACCAAATATTGACACCATTATATACTTAATATACATTTCAGGAAAACATCAATTTATTTTACTTTCCTATCACTCAGTGTTGTCCTGGCACATTTAAAGTTTGAACTTAATCACATTACAAAACTTCTTGTTATTATTGCTTATAAGCTTTTCCTTATTTTGGCAGGTTAAGCACAAGCTACTTTCAACACAATTATATGTGTATCACATTTTTAATGGCTTTTAGTAAATTACTCAAGTCTCTACATTTAAGATATAATACCCCAGGGAGCTTCTTTGGCTTCCCTACTTCTTCGGAGACCACGCTCTGGCACGCCCTTTTGGCCTTACTGCACTCGAAGGAAGAGGTACTTTAACCACTATATAAACTCAAGTCCTACATAAAGACATTCTTCCTTGTACCTTCTCTGTCCCACAAGCCTTTCTTCGGGATCTTCGTTCAATAACATTTACTTTTAGAAGTTCTGTTCTTGTTCTATAAGTTACTCTTTCTAAATGGAGTTGGTAACACATATAGCAATAGTTCGTCTTCTGAAAATGGTCAACTTAATATTCATATCCCGAATTAGTATCAAACTTCTAGGTTCCTGCTTGGGTATCTTTCACGGTGTTTCCCTCTTTCTCTTTCATTGGTGTTAACACTGGTTTTACACTATCGGGGTGAGCGTCAATTAACTTGAAACTTGCTCGGTCATGTGGACAAATAACTCTGTTTCACCTTCGATCCTTCACATTATGGCGCCAAAAATTCTTGCAACATTCCTGTTATTTATCTTTCGGGCCCCACGTTGGGATGCCAAATAACTTGTAACACTCGGACTATAATTATTTCCGTATCGGGCCCCACGTTGGGCGCCAAATATCTTGTAACATCCTGTTCGAGGGAGAAAGACCAATAGCTTAGTTAGCTAAGTGTTACAAGTCTACCCATAATGCTAACCTTTTTCTCCAGTGGCGGCATGAGACTCTATTTACACTCAGGGTTCGGGTGTATGTTGCACTTAGTGGGCTATGACGTAGTTGACCAGTTAAGTTCATTGACAACTCAAAATTAACTAAAACATATAACGGTTTATTTCATCACAAACTTAAGCAAGAATGGGACTTAGACCCATTTACAGTAGTTTTATACATCCAACTTATAGTTTCACAGACACAGATATATATATATTCATATTTGGGGCCTCTCTATATAGTTACGGCCTTTGGTAGTTGAACTATAAAAACTTTTAACCTTTAAAGAAAAGGGAACAGGTAAACCCATACAACCTCGTATATGACACCTAGTACTCTTGTTAGAAAAACAATCACAAATGGTTTATAAACAAAGCATCTAAAAGAGAAAGATTAGCGTAACCTTGGAAACAGCTTTTTGTTTACATGTAAGAGTAACAGGCCAAAAACTAAGCAATAGATTCTAAGAAGCGAATTTCCCAGCATCGAGGAGACGGGGTTTCGCTGTTACCATCCCCAACGTCGAGATGACGGGGTTTTATGAAAGAAAAAGGTCTGGTTACCTAAATATCTCTCGCCCGAAAGCGGAGTAGGTCCTGTCACACTAAAGTGGAGTAAATTTCTCTCACCAGAAGGTGGAGTGGGATATCTTTTTCTCTCTCCTGTTAGGAGGAGTTTACCTCTTGCCCGTAGGCAGAGCCCTACTTCTCTCGTCCGCAGACGGAGTCAAACTGAGATGCTAGCCCCGCTCTCGCCTTTATATTGGGTCGGCGACGCTAGCGTAAGCAAGTGGAAGAAATATAAACTATTAAAAGTATATTTTTAAGTAAGTTTACCAAATTAGAGGTGTAACCTGTTTTTAAATTGATACATTTCTAATTACATATTTTTATCAGAAAGGTCACAAAAATAGAGGTGCGACTCGTACAAATTGTGACGAGACGGGTTCGTTACAATAACCCCTCCCTTCGGGAAAAATCTTTAGATTTAAAATTTATCACCTCTATATAATATATATTTAATGATAAAGATTTTTTTTTCAATACAAAATTCAATTAAGATTACAAACTAATATTAATAACAAGCTACATGAGAGATAAACACGACCAAGCTAATCTTTACAACAATGCAAGTACTAGGTTTAGAACTCAAAGAAGGTTACATTTTAATATAACTAATCCACTGGGTTTTAATCAACTTTTTAGGCTAAAAGTCCGTATCGTTTTAAAAATCTTAAGAAGGGAAACTTCGGGGCACTCGAATATGGCACTTTCGCAGGACAGAGATTGTCTGCATATATGGCCTTGGGATGTCTCCCAAAATCATTTTTAACTGCCGAGCCAATAACAATTCGTCACCATTCCAATTTACTTCAGCCTGGAGTTCCGAGTCGTGAGCTTTTAGTGGAGCTTCCTGTGGATCTGGAAGAGCAGCGACTTCCCTCCGGTTAGACACCATGGGTTGATCGACCTGCAGATCGTCCTCGGTACTGTCCTTCCTTGAAACAGGCTCTGGGGTAGTCCATACATGCTCGGCATGTGTCAGGTCCCGCATCTCGGATTCCAACTTTCGTTTTTCCGCTTCTAAGCGTCGAACTCGTTCGATCCAGGGTCGAATCAGGGCACTAGATTGGTCACTCAAAACTTCAGATTTCTGTTCGTTGATTTCGTTCTCTTGCTCCAAGAGTACTGCTTCGGAGGATAGTGTTTCAACGATCATAGGCAACTTTCTCGGAACCACAATTGCTTTGGGTTTTCTTCCTTCAATCACAGGGCTAGATGAGCTAGGAGCTGATAAGTCCATACTAACTCGCACAGGTTGGCAGGCTCTAGGAACGACTTTGCTCAGATCCACTAATCCTGGTCGCGAAGGAGAATACGGCAAGGAACTATATCCCTTCTTAATATCTTCGGCAGCAATATTCTTCATCCATGTACACTTTAACTGGGTCATCAGGTTCCTTCTCTTCTTATGGACTTCTGGATCCTGTAGAGGGGGAGGTATTAACTTAACTTGCCGTGTGATGGGTCCTTTATGTTTATGCACAGGTTCACTTAACATATTCACTTTAGTATTGTTCAATTTCAGCCTCTCTTTCATTCGTTTGACATCTGGGAACATCCTGCGGGGCTTATCCATCCTGTGGTAGAAAGCACGAAGTTCACACTACTCAGTCCCGATCTCAACTGAGCTCTGTCCATTCTGGTTATCTATTTAATCAAGGTGAAGCACCGGCTACATTACACTAACACCAAATATTGACACCATTATATACTTAATATACATTTCAGGAAAACATCAATTTATTTTACTTTCCTATCACTCAGTGTTGTCCTGGCACATTTAAAGTTTGAACTTAATCACATTACAAAACTTCTTGTTATTATTGCTTATAAGCTTTTCCTTATTTTGGCAGGTTAAGCACAAGCTACTTTCAACACAATTATATGTGTATCACATTTTTAATGGCTTTTAGTAAATTACTCAAGTCTCTACATTTAAGATATAATACCCCAGGGAGCTTCTTTGGCTTCCCTACTTCTTCGGAGACCACGCTCTGGCACGCCCTTTTGGCCTTACTGCACTCGAAGGAAGAGGTACTTTAACCACTATATAAACTCAAGTCCTACATAAAGACATTCTTCCTTGTACCTTCTCTGTCCCACAAGCCTTTCTTCGGGATCTTCGTTCAATAACATTTACTTTTAGAAGTTCTGTTCTTGTTCTATAAGTTACTCTTTCTAAATGGAGTTGGTAACACATATAGCAATAGTTCGTCTTCTGAAAATGGTCAACTTAATATTCATATCCCGAATTAGTATCAAACTTCTAGGTTCCTGCTTGGGTATCTTTCACGGTGTTTCCCTCTTTCTCTTTCATTGGTGTTAACACTGGTTTTACACTATCGGGGTGAGCGTCAATTAACTTGAAACTTGCTCGGTCATGTGGACAAATAACTCTGTTTCACCTTCGATCCTTCACATTATGGCGCCAAAAATTCTTGCAACATTCCTGTTATTTATCTTTCGGGCCCCACGTTGGGATGCCAAATAACTTGTAACACTCGGACTATAATTATTTCCGTATCGGGCCCCACGTTGGGCGCCAAATATCTTGTAACATCCTGTTCGAGGGAGAAAGACCAATAGCTTAGTTAGCTAAGTGTTACAAGTCTACCCATAATGCTAACCTTTTTCTCCAGTGGCGGCATGAGACTCTATTTACACTCAGGGTTCGGGTGTATGTTGCACTTAGTGGGCTATGACGTAGTTGACCAGTTAAGTTCATTGACAACTCAAAATTAACTAAAACATATAACGGTTTATTTCATCACAAACTTAAGCAAGAATGGGACTTAGACCCATTTACAGTAGTTTTATACATCCAACTTATAGTTTCACAGACACAGATATATATATATTCATATTTGGGGCCTCTCTATATAGTTACGGCCTTTGGTAGTTGAACTATAAAAACTTTTAACCTTTAAAGAAAAGGGAACAGGTAAACCCATACAACCTCGTATATGACACCTAGTACTCTTGTTAGAAAAACAATCACAAATGGTTTATAAACAAAGCATCTAAAAGAGAAAGATTAGCGTAACCTTGGAAACAGTTTTTTGTTTACATGTAGGAGTAACAGGCCAAAAACTAAGCAATAGATTCTAAGAAGCGAATTTCCCAGCATCGAGGAGACGGGGTTTCGCTGTTACCATCCCCAACGTCGAGATGACGGGGTTTTATGAAAGAAAAAGGTCTGGTTACCTAAATATCTCTCGCCCGAAAGCGGAGTGGGTTTCTCTCGCCCGAAAGCGGAGTAGGTCCTCTCACACTAAAGTGGAGTAAATTTCTCTCACCAGAAGGTGGAGTGGGATATCTTTTTCTCTCTCCTGTTAGGAGGAGTTTACCTCTTGCCCGTAGGCAGAGCCCTACTTCTCTCGTCCGCAGACGGAGTCAAACTGAGATGCTAGCCCCGCTCTCGCCTTTATATTGGGTCGGCGACGCTAGCGTAAGCAAGTGGAAGAAATATAAACTATTAAAAGTATATTTTTAAGTAAGTTTACCAAATTAGAGGTGTAACCTGTTTTTAAATTGATACATTTCTAATTACATATTTTTATCAGAAAGGTCACAAAAATAGAGGTGCGACTCGTACAAATTGTTACGAGACGGGTTCGTTACACTATAATACAGTAATGATGAGGGATGTAATCAAAAGCGAAGTTCGCACTGTCGGGCAAATCCATAGAGAATCCACATAGTAGAGGGGGAAGGAGATGAAAGTAGAGTGGGCAAGGAGAAGGGAAAAGCAGCCTTTTGTCGAAGGAGTCTGTGGAGGAGTGCCTGACGTTGTGTGTTCCAGAGCGGGCATTGGAAAAATAAATGGGTGGGGGTTTGTTTATGTTCTCCGCAGGTACAATTGGGAGAAGGAGTTTGGTGAATTCGTGCCAGATGCTCGTTTGTGGTCACGTGTCCCGTTCTAAGGCGTAGGATACAGGTGATCACTTCACGAGGCATTTTTAAATGATGAAACCAGGGTCGAATAGGGAGTTTATCATAGAACCATTTGTAAGTAGTGGTTTTTGCCACTGCGTCATGAACCCAATTTTCCCACTGAGAGTGATTTTTTTTTTGACCCGTGGAAGAAGATCAGTATAGTCAAGTCGGATAGGAGAGGGGAAAGTAACGTCCACAGCTGTTTTGGCATAATGATCCACAAGGTCTTGATGAGGATTAAGATTGCTATACGCTTTGACATAGGTAAACTGTACGCGTTGGGCTTTGTTTTGGAGGTGAAAATACTCTTGTAAAATTAAGATGGGAAAGAGTTGCAACCGATAAGCATCCTTACCACAACGAGCGATCGTGAATAATACGCTGAGGGCATCTGTGAGAATTAAAGTTTGCGTGTATTGTGCTTCTCGAGCGTGGATCAAGGCCTGATAAATGGCATAGCACTCTGCCGAGTAAATAGACGCTTCTGACGATAGGGAAAATTGTCGTACAACATTGTATTGAGGGACATAAAAGGCACATCCAACGCGGTCGGCATCTTTGGACCCGTCTGTGTAGATAAAAGTATGGTCGGGCCAGAGCTCTTTGTAATATTCGTGTCGACCGAAATCAGTAAAGTTAATATTAGGGAGAGGGGCGGTGAGTATTGGTAAAGTGTATATCAAAGGGGATGTAAATGTAAAGCTGAGATGGTAGGCGTCGCGATCAATATTATAACAAGATAAAAAGAAAAGCCGAGGGCGAGAGCGATCGAGAGTTAGGGTTGCATTCAGTTGGCGTTGAATAGCGAATACGGTATTGAAGGGGTGAGGGTGTCGTTCCCATGTTTTCAATATGTATTTCGTGGTAGAGTATTGATATCGGAAGGAGAGAGGCGGTTCAGTACTCTCTCCATAAACGCTCACATTGGGACTAGATGCCATTAATCCGAGGCAAAGGCGGAGTGCCTGACGTTGTAAGATATCCATTTTTTGGAGCCAGCGATCAGACATCCCGCCCAATACGGGCGCCGAATAGTCAAAAAGTGAGCGAAAGCAATTCTTATAAAATAATAGCATAATGGAGGGGTGGCCCCCCATTTGGTAGTGGCAAGCCCTTTCAAAATGTTGATCAATTTTTTCCCTCTTGTGAGCAAATATGTAAGATGTGGTTGCCAGGTTAATTTACGGTCGAAATGAATACCTAAGTATTTACAGGTTTGGACCACCGGAATTTGATGTAAATGAGTTAATGTATTGGGATAGCGAGTAAGCATATACGGATTGAAAATAATAATCTGTGATTTCTCCGGGGAAAATGATAAGCCGCGGAGCGCTAATTGATCACGTAATTGAATGATAAATTTGCGTAGGTCTAAGATGCCTCGAGTGGCATCTGATGTGCTATTGTAAAAACAAAAATCGTCAGCATATTGAAGGATATGATGATTAGAATTTAGTGTTTCATGCAAGTATTGTGTATATATATTAAAAAGAATTGGGCTGAGTGGGGAGCCTTGGGGGACACCACTCCGGATTAATCGTGGTCCCGTAACGTTATGGGGAAACCAAAAAACCAATATTCGTTCGTGATATGAATGCCATATTAAGTGAGCTACCACCGGATGAATGTAAAGAGTAGCAAGAATTTGGTATAATATGGGAATTTGGACCGAATCGTAGGCGTGAGCAACATCTATGAATAAACTAAAGCAATATTGTCGCAAGAGTTGGCTATTCTGAAGTGCCACTGTAAGGGTACATATAGCATCTTGGCTGCCAAGCCCGGTACGGAAACCCATTTGAGAGGGAGGAAAAAAATTTCGTTTCTCTAAATTCCAAGTTATTCGGTGTTGTAAAGTTTTTTCGAATAATTTAGCCATTACTGGTATAAGAACAATAGGGCGGTAAGACGTAGCATGGGTAGCTGGTTTAGTCGGTTTTAATATTGGAATGACAACATGTTGAGTCCAACCTCGCGGGATTTTACCCCTACGATAAACAGAGTTGAAGATTGCCGTGAGGATATTAAGTCCTTGTTCTGGGAGGTGTTTGAGGGTGTCGTAAGTGATGCCATCATATCCTGGGGCAGTAGAGGGGGTATTCTCTAGGATATGTTGAAGTTCCGATATTGTAACAGCAGGGAAATCTGCTGTGAATGAAATGTTTGTCTGGGCTAGGGATGGGGGAGGTAGGGTAACCGTAGGAGGTGTGAGGAGATCCATAAATTCATCTTCCCAGGCATTATTAATCGGTCGGGGGCGAGGAACATGGGGGTGTCGTAAAGAGTTGAATTTGCGCCAAATGACTCCGATGGGGAGAGTCACATCAAGGGACTGACAGAAAAGTTTCCATGCCAGTCGTTTGGCTTTGGTATATGTATTTTTTGCGAGCGTCTGAAGTTTGTGGAGCTCCAGCCATGTTTCGGGCGTGGGGTGTTTGGCATAAAGTTTTGTGAGTGCTGTTTTTTTTTTTTTTTTTTGATGGCGGCACACTGATTATTCCACCAATGAATCTTAGGAAATCGGTCGTTGGAAAAGAATTTTTGGCGCGTACCGCTCCGATCAAGAGCTAACGTAATCATGTGGAGGAATTTGGTATATGTCATAGTCCGGTGGGAGGGTATATCATCCGTATAGTATAATTTAAGAAAATAAGAGCGAAAGGTATTCCAATTAATAGACTCACGTGTCCATCGACGGACAGGAATGTCAGTCACGCCTGTTTTCGAAAAGGTATGTGGTAAACAAATAAATATCGGCGTGTGATCACTCCCTCGTAAGTCAAAATCATTGGTCCAGTTGATATGAGAAAAAAGGTTTGGAGACACTAATGTTAAATCGATAGCAGTCGGACGGGAACCATTGTGTGGATAGTGGGTGGGGGTACCGTCATTCATTATAATAAAGTCGTTCTCAAGGATCCAATTTTCAATGGTATAACCTAATCTATCGGTCAGGACATTGCCCCACAGCTGGTGATGGCTATTGAAATCTCCGGTTATGAGATAGGGTCCTGGGAGTAAGGCGAGAAGGTCAGTGAGGGTGGATAAAGGGATGTTCTGCGAAAAGTGATGGGGAGGAATGTAAAGGGAGAGGAGTGTGAATAGGTGTTGATGAAAATGAATGCGGACAGCAACAATTTCGACGTTATACTGGTGAATTAAAGGAAGAGAGGAGGGGAGAGAGAGGGGGGAATGTGGGAGATTTTCATGTACGTAAATAGCAACACCTCGTTGTGTTGCGGGGAAAGGGGAACCATAAGAGATGAAATGTGGTAATCTGTAGTTCTCATATCGAGTTCCTTTCACCTCTTGTAAACTAAGGATATGCGGTTTATAATTCGCCACAAGTTTCTGTAATTCACATTTTCTGGCCGAAAAGCTGCGGACGTTCCATTGTATCAGAACAGGAAATGACATGGAGGGGGAGGGAAGAAAGAAAAATAAACAAGAGAGAAAGACTCATGGAGGCGGTCTATGCCGGGATAGGCGAGCGTCCATTGTAATATATTCATTTTGTCGAGAGGAAAAGAAAACAAAAAAGAAAAAAGAAGAAAAGAAAAAAAAAGAAAGAGAGAAAAAAAAATCGAAAAAGGGTTGAAGGTAAAAGTTTGTTGTAAGGCTATAGTTGTTAGGAACACCTAGGTGGCGAAGGATAGGTAATCAGCCTGCTTTGATTGATAAAAGTTGGGTCGTGAGTGCTTGTATTCGCTGGATGAGAATCGTTTGTTCGCGTATATTTGATATTTGGAGCACTGATGCCCATAAGGTCGTTATGAGGTCCAAGAGTGATTTGTAGATCATTTGTTGGTCGGAATGGTGAACTTGCAGTGGTTCCGAAGGCGGCGATGATACCGTGTCCGGGGGGGCCCTCCGGGCCGGATGAGCGTTTCGCCCGATGGGGGGAGAGGGGGTAAATTCATCTTCCGATGTCGATGAACTAGAAATTGTTCTTGTTTTTTCAACGTTGGTGCTGGATGCCTTGACTTGTAGATCTGCATGTTGTTCCTTCGGGGAGGAATGGGGCACGGGATTATTAGGCTTGCCAGTCCAGCGGCGGGGATGAATTTTGTTTTTTGAACGAACTGTCTCCACTGCCTGCGGCGTGGCGGTCTGTCGACCACTTGGGGTGGGAGGGTCAGAAGCAAAATGCTTCTGTAATGTATGAAAGGGGTTATCCCAAGCGCCGAGTTGACGTGTTCCGTTCGAGGGGGTCGAGGTGGGTGTGGGGGACAATTTGGGAAAGTCACGCTTGTTTAGCATGGGATTCAGAATATCTTCCCGAGTTAGGGGTGGGTGGAAGGTGCCAAGAAGTTTGGCCTTTGCTTCATAATAGGAAATATTTTCTTCCGCCATACGAGTTTGAATGGTTTGTTCTCTTTGCCAGAAATCGCATTGGCGGTCACGTGCCCCTTGGGGGCCCTTGCAATTGCTACAGTGAGGGGGGTTGGAGCATCCTTCCCCGTGTCGTTCTTGGCCACAGTTAGCACATTGTGGTTTAGACCGGCATTGAACCTGGGAGTGATTATATCGGAAACAGCCAGAGCATTGTAAAACCGATCGAACTCGCGGTTTGACTGTGAAGATTTCCTTATTTATCAGCACTTTTTCGGGCAAATGTTTGCCGTGGAAGGTGAGGCAAATCAACTTTGTGTCCACGAGTTGGAAAGTGCCATCCTCTCGCCAGATTTTTTTCTTTAGGCGTTTAGCGCACGTAACCCGAAAGGGAGAATCGATGCCATCTAGAATGTCCTGTTCTGTCACGTCAAATTCAATTCCATACACTAGCCCTTCCCTTTGAATCAGGCTATGTGGTATTTTGGCTCTGACCCCAAGGGAGTCCAAAAAGGTCCCGTTCCTGACGAAAGCGTTTGCTTGTTCTGCTGTTTTGAAAGTGGCCCGTACCCTGTTTTTGCCACATTGTTCCACTAGACACACGGGAATGTTGGCCTTCCGGAATTTATTACCCAGGCTACCACTAGAAAGTTTACCGATGTTTTGGTTCTGTCCTTCTAATGGGCCGGTGGTGTCGGCCGAATACCAAAGAGTTGGGGGTCGGTGGTCCGGTTGAGTGGGGCGAAACATTTTCTCTTGGTTGCGATCGGCTTCACTCACCTCGTCCAGTGTCCTTTTACCTGAGCGTTGTACAGAGTCAGTCATGGTAACGTCATCATCATGTTGGGTTAATGTAAACTCCGTTGTGGCCAGGTTGACTAATCCTTCCGCTGCCGTCTTCTCCCTTGGGTCCAACATTTCGGCATCCTGGGTGGGAACCGGCTGCCCGCCGGAAGCCACGGTGATCTAATGGGTCGCTGTCTAGATTAAACACCAAAGGAAAAAATACAATGAATCGGTGCACTACACACTATGAGCAATTAACGTTGACAATAAAGTCGACGAAATTGATCCAATCACTCGCGAATTGCTGCTCCTTCGGATATGTACCGCTTTTTGCTAGTGAACCTATCTCCACGAGCGCTCGTACGCGAATCTCCACAAACAACAGCAGTAGTTAGCCCAGCACTTGTTCCAATGTAAAAAAAAAAGTAGAAACATCACAACATATTCAGTGTTGCCAGATTTTCATTCTCACAAACCAAAATCACGAAACGAAAAGAATAGTAAACATTCCCGAGCGTAGCTTGGCTACTAACTAACTAAATAACTAACTCTCTAGCCTTCTTAAACCCGAAGGTTCATGGCTGCAGCAACACAGGCCTTCCATCTTTCCCTATCTTGAGCAAGTTCTATATACTCTTTTCCATCCCTACCGATTTCCTTTAGGTCCATCTCAACGTTGTCCCTCCATCTTCGTCTTGGCCTTCCTACAGGTCTCTTACCATCAGGTTTCCCAACAAGAATCCTGTGAACTCCTCTTTCCTCTCCCATTCGTGCCACATGGCCTGCCCACCTAAGTCTTCTTGATTTAATTATGCTAATAATATCTGGACATGAATACAAATTATGTAGTTCTAAATTATGTAACCTTCTCCACTCACCTGTCTCCTCATCCCTTTTAGGTCCAAAGATTTTCCTAAGGATCTTATTTTCAAATACTCTCAATTTAAGTTCCTCTTTCAATGTAAGGGACCAAGTTTCACATCCATATAATACTACAGGCAAAATTACTGTTTTGTATATTTTAACGTTTAGTTTCTTAGATATTAAACGAGAAGACAAAAAGTTTATGAAGAGAGAAGTAACATGCATTTCCTGAATTAAGCCTACTTTTTATTTCCTCTTTAATATAATTTTGATTTGTTAATATTACTCCTAAGTATTTGAATTTGGAAACTGGTTCAAATGAGTTGTTATCAATAATTAGATTTTGATTATTACCTAACACTTGGTTTCGGCCTGTAAGCATATATTTAGTTTTCTCTTTGTTAACTTCCAAACCTACCTCTTTAGCAGTTTTGAAAAATATTTTAGCATTATTCTTAATTGTATTCACATCATCCCCCAGTAAGTCTACATCATCTGCATATGCTAGCAACTGAGACACACCATTTAATTTTAGTCCTTCTTTAGTTTCTTTTACCTTAGTTTATTCTAAGGCAAAATTAAAGAGCAATGGAGATAATGCATCTCCTTGTTTTAACCCATCATGAATTGTAAATTTGTCAGACATATTAATACCCACACGAATTTTACTTTCTGTTTCACTGGTGCATACTTTTATCATACTAACAAGCTTCTTAGGTATTCCATTTATCGCTTCGGTACGAAAGTTCCATTGGGACGAAGCGACGAGCAACGAGGGGTTTCTCACTGAAGTAACACTACCCGTGCAGCATAGCATATATTATTGAGTGTTTGTTTCCAAGTGACACGTGTCGCTTCTCGCTTCGGTCTGGAAGCATCCCAAGACTCGTACGGTATTCGAACATAGGATCCCAATTCGTAGAACACGAAGACAAACTTTTATACTTCTCAAAGTTAACGGCTTGATTGCAATCCTTAACTACATTTAATTTCAATACAGTTCTTTTTTTAACAGTCGTGTTTGGCAACACTGATAAGTGAAGCGAAGTTTTCACTCTCGCCTCTGCAGCCGCGCCGAAACCGTGGACAGAGAGCTGTGGATGTCTTTTTGCGACGTTGCATGCTACACGTATTTGACGTCTTCTGTACTCGCTCGCTCTGTTTAACGTGCGACTAAACGACAGGGGAAAGTCTTCACCCGACAACGTCGCAGGGGCAAAACAATCGCTTCCCTGCTTGTAGTAAGTTCACCGCGCATTTTCCCCCTGTGTCTGTTGTCACGGTATCTTACGCTTGATCTCTCCATTGCGTTATTTTCACAAAGTACGAACTGTGTCCTGCTAGTCACTTCGGTTTGCGTGTGTTTCTTCATAGTTCAAATGTAAAAAGATAACATACAAATGCTTACGCAGAGATATTCGCATTATTATATGCGTATAATGCATTTGCTTATACATAATTGATTGATTGATTTGGTGTTTTAAGTCCACTTTATGCACAATAAGGCTAATCGGGACTGGACCTACAGTTTAAAGTGGGATCCGAACCACTATGAGCTTCCACCGGTTATCGAACCCGGGATCCCTTGATTACAAGGCAACGACGCTACCACTGCGCCATCTTATGCATAAAACAACCGAGAGAACAATGACATGTACATTTGATAATGTTCCCCACCAGAAAACTTTGAGGGAAAAAGCTCGAGTTGAAGACATCGATTCAATTTTTTATATAATGCCTGGAAACAACATATTTGCCTTCTATGACCTTAACGAAAATATTAAATCCACTGTAGTAAACATTACTTTCTAGATGGCAAAATAAAATGTAAACGACATAAATACTCTTCCCGTTTCTAAACCTGATAATTTATAGCCGTGTATTTGATTGCATTTTATAATTAATAATGCAATGAAGTAAATGGTCACACAGTATTCAGATTTAGTGAAAGATAGCGTATCTTCCCTCAGTGTGGTCTTTATATAACAATATTTACAAAGTTACAGAAGCAAATGTACTTGAAGGGACAGCGAAGATTTTATGCCATCAAAATATATGTGGCGACTGCTACAAAAGGTAAAGTTCTCCCCTGTGTATGGCAGTCTGCCGTGACACCATTCGAGCAAATGATATGGCTCCACACATTCTCGATCTCTGCCGTAGTGAAGGATACATGAATGATCAACACCACGCTCTGATGTATCTAGGGGTCGCGGGTTCGACACGCGGTGGAGGAACATGGCATGGTGTTCCCTTGACGGTGCCCTTCATCAATTTCATCATATTATTACTCATCCTCGTCGTTTGGATTAGCCAAAAATGAAAAAGCGACGCTAAAAATCATCTAATCAAATGTATTCATTACTTACCTTCCAGCCTCCATGAAGAAGTGGCTACGAAGCCAGAAGCCCTACTTTTGAATCCTGGGTGAGAAATGAATATATGTATCATCGTGTTCATTCTGATTCCACCATTAATGCTCATTAACGATTAACCTACGACGTAGAAAAACGCTTAAAATTAACGTAAATATACGTCGCATTCTTCAGTCGCTTCATTAATGTGGATCATTTCACTATCCTAGGGGAAAATGTTAGTTTAGCAACGTAAAGAATATTCACTTTCGAGGCAATCCAAGGCATTGAGAGGCAGGGGTGTAGCAAGGGGTTGAAGAAGTGCGCGACCGCACGGGACTTTGCGCTTAAAGGAGCTTGATACGAAACATGTTATAAATAGAAGTGAGGGGGGGCATGGAAAATGCTATTTTTTGTGGGCAGTAATATTAAAATATTCTGTATTTATCTGGTTTTAAATTCTAGTTAAACGTTATAATTTGAATGAATACGTCAAATCAGAGGCATAACATACAGGCAGTCAGGTCTTAAGTCTAAGGGGCACGAAAGAAGTGAAAAATGATCGTCGTATTTCTCATGTGAAACAGTTAGGAAAAATTTACGATAACTTGCTTAGACATTTTTTACACATTTATTCTTTCATTGAATAGAACGTCCTTTGTCTTGTATTCTCTTCAATCTCTTGACCTTGCACCCCCGATTTTAATAAGTTAACAACTAACACCTCTAACTGGCACGAAGCAAGCGCGAGACATTTAAACGCTTGCGTTGTTTCCTTCCTTCCTAGAACAGGCCCGTATCCAGAATTTTTTTGAGGAGGTTGGAGACAGATCCGAAAATGTGGAACAAAAGAGAACATCCGAAATGCTATTGGATTTGTTGAGTTAGGTTATTTTACATCGATTTTCTGACACTTTTGGCTGATCGCGATGATGAGGATGAGTGATGATATGATGAAAATTGATCACGGAACACTCACAAAGAACGTCCATGCCCAACCCTGGATTCGAACCCGGAACCCACAGCGTCGTAGCGCGTTGTGCTAACCAGGTGGTCGACCCTGGTCGGCGAAATGCTGTTGGGAGTCCTGGATGTGACCACCAATGTTTCGGTAATATTATTGTACGAGCTAGTGCTACCTCGTAGCTCGTATAGTGCTAAGTGTACACCCAACGGTAAAAGCAATATGTCCATCTCCACTGTATTTTCATTCAGTCTGTTTTCCACAGTGTCATGATAATGGGTTGAAATAGAAACGCAGTCAACATAAGCTTCGCATCAAAAGAATCAATGACCCCTTAGAAGAACACAGGATAGTAATGAGAGAATTAAAATGGTGGTGAACAATTTGCCTACTATTATCTTTCCTAATTGTAGAATTGTAGAGTTGCAATGTTAAGGTCCAAAGTATCGGGAAGAAATCATTATTAATTATTAATTAATTATTATTAATAATTAGCAATCATTATTAAAATGAAGAACATGTCTAAATGGGGGTTAACGCCCTCCAAAATAAAACCTCGAAACATTTAGTCAAATTACGACTTGAGTTTGAAAGAAATTGGGACAGGGATTTGAAAGAATAGACTGTTCCGACTAAATTGGAATGTCATGTAAACACGCATCAATGATTAGAAAACAAAAATTACAAGGTCAGTTTAGTTTCCCTTGGCAGATAAGGTTTAGCACAGTTCTGAAAAAAGAGGGGAGCGACTGCTCACCCCCACTTCCATTTAATTTCTGCCATTGGATTGGGGCCTCGCATTCTAATCTCAACCAGGGCTTCGCTATATGTTGCTACGCCACTGTTGAGAGAGGATCACTAAATTCAAAAATCCATATTTCGAAGCGTCATGCATGTTTTGTGCAATTGTTTTATACTTATTGTTAGTTTATTTAGTTTATTTGACTTCGCATTTGTACCACTTCTGGCTAATTGCGAGGATGCAAGTGAATGTCAGAAATGAATGAAGGGTCTTAGCAATAGCAACCAATTTTCGCGACATGTACCTTCTCCCCTCTCTCTTGCAACTACTGTATGCCGTGTTCTTTGACATTCTGACATTGTCCTCGGTTTTCTTATAGCTTTTCTTTCAATCAAAATATGTGCACAATGACAACGTGACTACTACTGCAATTGCAAACTGGAAGTAACAAAATGCAAGTCAATGTATACTGCTATAATCTAATTTTGTTTGGTATAATTGTTATTTTCGCTTGTCGATCGCTACTCCTCGCAGACTCGTGTCCAGATTTCGAGGCGCCATACAATGGAAACAGCCCGCTGCGTTTTTCCCAGGCTTGTTTTTCAATGAAGTTCAAATGCTATGGAAGAATAAAGATTTGAATTCAAAGCTTTTTGAAGGAAAACTAAAGTAAATTTTACATTTAATTCTAACGATTTTAATACAAAAGAATACCGTAGACTATGTAAACATGTGAAGAATTAGCAAATTAGAATTCAGATCGACAAGTTACTGTTCCTGGATATTAAGGTAAAGAGATAATGGGTTGTTGCAAGTCTGATTTGTGAACAGATAGACTAATCGGGACTGAATGGGATCCGAACCAATATGTGTGTTTACAAGACATCGAATCCGGGACCCCTTGAATACAAAGCTTGATTGGAAATTGAGGCGTTCTTAGTCCAGCATTAATATATGTATAGAAAAATTTCAATAGTGGGAAATATACAATATTGCAGGATTTAAAAAAAAGAAGTATAAAATCACTGTAAAATTTAAGAGCGAAAAGGAGTTACGAATAATATATATCCTATATTTTGTTAATGTTTTGGACCTAAAAGCTTAGAAGAATCAGTTAAATTGATTTGAGTTTTTATTATAAATCCACTTTATGTACAAATAGGTTAGTCATGGTGGACCTAGAGTTTAATGTTGAATTATAACACTACGTGTCTCCATCGAACACAGGACCCCTTGCTTACAAGGCACCGAGATTGCCACCATCGGGGTGGCCCTACAGACATACTGTCTGGCTACCTTAGCTGAGACCATGGACGAAAGTGCGCATTGGCAAAATAGGGGCACTTTGTTCAGGAAGCGGGTTTCGTGAAAATCGTCAGCTGTTGAAAAAACAATGAAGTTTCAAAGGTAGTAACTTCGCCGCCAAAATACGTATAGATGTTTACGAATTATGTAAGGGTACAGAATTAAAAAAAATAACCATCCATATACTATATAAGCAAACTGAACATATCAGGAAAGTATTCATTACGTCACATTAGTAGATAAACTTGTTTGTAAACATGGAACTTCATTTTCGGTCATTCAATTAAATTGGTATCCTTAGTAAATCGTATAATTAGCACAAATGTACACAGCAGTAATCAGAATAGTATCAACAGTATTATTATGCAAACTATTATAAATACAGTAAAGAACATGTAGTAACTGATTGGTTTGTGGCATTGTGTATTATATCAAGGGTGTTTTGTAGAATGTGCAACAGGGACCAATACGTCTTTGTTTTCTTTGTTCCACTTCGAAACGGTTTGTTACGAATTGTAAGAGACATCACAAACACAACACAGAAAGCAGTAATAAACACAGAAAGCAGTAATAAACACAGCAAGCGAACCCTACAGAGCGACCACAAGGAAAAAAAACATGGACGAAATGTCCCAGCGCAGCTTTCCCTTCTTCCGTTCAGCTCGTGCCATAAGGAAGCCTGGTCCACTCTCCCCCTCCTCTCCTCGCAGGAGTACGGTGCACAGGCTTTGCTGGTCTGAGCAGGTTTTTTTGCTTGTGGGTTTACTATAGCAAGCAAGAGCCACAGGGTGGTGTTCTACCTGCTTCCCTTCTCGCGTTTGGAATCGTACTTTCCAGCTAGTTTCGTTTCCCTTGGCCGGACTGTACCAGTCAAATTATAATTTAGAACTCGAAGTTACTTGGTGACAAAAAAATACTACACTGACCCCCCAAAAAATACCTTACTTCACAGAATATAATACTTTAACACGGAATTATCATTACCTGCAAACTATATGAGTGTTTCCAAAGATCTGCTGCATATACCCTTTCCCTCATAACAAAGATCAACTAAAAATTAAAAAAAAAAAACGAGCGTTTCTCTATTTGCAGTCCGTCTTTGTTTACGTGTAGCTCGAAAGGTTAAAGTTTTAGTGTTTGAAACCCAGAAAAGCATGTTTTTGCACTTGTCCTTTCTTGGATCATGATAAGATGTACAAATGCCTCAGCTCGATATAATTCAACTTCAGAGCTCTTCTGCTGCTTGCAGGAGTGGATGTTATCTGCTTCAGTAATCTACACTCCCTTGTTCCACCTGCCAGGCTGCGAGAGTAGTAGTGCTTTCAATTATTTTGACTGGTATGTAATTTTCGCTGCTGGCTGCAAGCAATGTGTAACAAAATTATACCTCATGTGTTATAACATGGCGATTATTATTATTATTATTATTATTATTAAAGATTAATTAGTGAAATAGTTTTCTCTTTCGCTAAAATTAACATAAAGAAGATAGCAAAGAAAGAACTATGAATCAACGAAATTAATAACAGCGTTTGCTTTTCTTTGACGATTTAGTTAGGAAACAGACCTCTGATCCAATATTTCGTTATTATATATTATATTATTCTTCTTTAAATCTTGTATCTACAAGGAAAATCAAACAAAGAAACATAAGGACGTCTTATTTGAAATTCTTAACCCCGTAGCGTGAAACGAAAGGTGGGAGGGACTTCGAAATGCAACAGTTAACTTTAGTACTTGGTTCTTGGAGAGAACGTGCGTAATATTAAGTTAACGAATGGTTTGTCCAATGAATGATTAATAATTGCGACAGGGACGAAAATCCCGTGGATAGAACGAAAGTACTATTTACATTGGGAACCATCAAACGTGATTTAGTTACCTAACAACCGCTGCATACCCAACCCAAATCTCGACAAATTAAAAGTAAAAGCGAGCAAATGTAGAAATATTATGCAATAGATATTGGTCCATCATTCCCAGCTGAATTGTATCCTTAAACATCTCTCACAAGTGACTTATCGAAAGTTTCATCTGCACATGATTTTGCCAAACAGTACCTCTCCAATTCTACCTCCCTCTACAGAGGTATACCATGTTAGATATCCGGTGGAGGCACATAGTGGTTCGGATGCCATTTTAAAACTATAGGTCCTGTCCCATTTAACCGATCTGTGCAAAAAAGTGAACTTAAAACTATACATTAAAAAACTCCAGAGATATTCCGATCTCCGCACGGACTGCTTAGCACAGAGTTTACGAAGCCAATGGTTACGGTTCGCATCTCCTCCTGGACGTGGGTGTACTTTGTAAGTGTTTCTGCATCAATTTCCTAATTTCATCCTATCATCACTCATCCTCATCGTCGCGATTAGCCAAAGTGGTAAAAAAGCGATGCTAAATAACAAAATCAAATCTTTGCAGACACACGCAAACAACATACATAAATAGAAGAAACTGAACAGGAGGAAATGTTTTATCATTTCCTTTCACAAGTGTGTTTGTTTTACATTCAAGGCAACTTAAATAATGCTTTGCGATGGGCCAAAAATATGTAGATTCGTCACTGACAGTCATTTGTTTTCTCCTCTCCACATCGCTTTTAGCCGAGTACCGCCTTGTTGCCAGTTTCCTTCAATGCTACGTTGTCAAAAGCTTCAAAAAAGAAAAATATTACATCTCTTCTTTCGATGTCTAAGGTTCATGATGATACAAATGCTTAGCACTGAATAAAGGCGACGACCATCTGTTCAAGAATGCTTAACATTTTGACAACGCAGGGGTAACATGACATTGTAAAGAGCTGCTTGGGTCACCCACGCTCCGACCGCTCCCTTACTGTTGGACTTACGCACGTTGTGGTTCGGATACGACGTTTAATTATAGGTCAGCACCGATTAGCCCATCTTTGCATAAAGTAGACTTAGAACTCAATTTAGCGTGATCACAGGTTCCATTACCGAACATTTCGGTTTCTTGAAGGCAATTTGGGAGCTACGTGAAATAGAGGATAAAGATAACAGCGGCAAAGGGATTCGATGTGCTGACCACGTGTCAACTTATAAGGAAACCACTTAAGGGGCCTTTGTTATTCATGGCCGTTTCGCCACGGAGTTTTTTCATCGTAGCTGTTATGGAGATGATTAATTTTATATAAGATTGGCAAGAAAATATTAACAAAACATGCTATTATTGTGTTTCACGCTAATCGGAGGTGAATTCTGTTACTGGGTGATAGATGGGTGTTATGATATGTCAGCTGTAAAGTTAAGAACAGTGGCGTATTTAGAAGGAGTTTTAGAGCTAGGTAGTCTTATTTTTGTTCAACTTTCCATAAAATAAAATAAAAATCAAATTTAGGAAAATATGGCATGATCTAGGAGTGGTAAGAAATATCTGATAACCCCTTATGATTTGATTTGATTTGATTTGTTGTTTGAAGTCCACTTTATGCACAGTAAGGCTAATCGGGACTGGACCTACAGTTTAAAGTGGAATCCGAACCACTTGTGCTTCCACCGGGATTCGAACCCGGGACTCCTTTATAACTCCCTTATGTTCACATCTCTTTACTGCATTTATGAGTACGGCACTGAAAGCGTGGGGAATACTGCCCGCAAATCAAATGGAGAGGGTTCCTTAAATAACGATAACAGAAGCGGGGTGTAATGCATGGCTTTCCTGCAAGAGCCTAAATGTAAACCTCTCTTCCACGTCCTGGACTCAGGGAGGAAGGGGGTTGCCATTAGGCTATCCTAGGCTATAACCTAGGGCCAGACAAAAATGAGATGCTGAAGGGGCAGAAGTGAAAACCATGGCAAATTGAAACATGCCAAATCCTTTTACTTACTTATTTCGTTAACGAAGGACTATCTAGTAATTAAATAAGTTCTTTCACCATGGCCTATTTTCAAACGTCACCTAGATCATACAAACAGTATGTACAACTCTATTGTTCGAATATAAGTAATTGTTCCTCGAAAAAAACTAATGTAAACATTTTGAATGCCAACAAATAAAAGTCAATTGGGGGGATATAAAATCAACATCATTGTTTACCGATTTACCGGTTCGCGTGCAGTGTGGCTACCATAAGGGGCAGAAGTGAAAACCATGGCAAATTGAAACATGCCAAATCCTTTTACTTACTTATTTCGTTAACGAAGGACTATCTAGTAATTAAATAAGTTCTTTCACCATGGCCTATTTTCAAACGTCACCTAGATCATACAAACAGTATGTACAACTCTATTGTTCGAATATAAGTAATTGTTCCTCGAAAAAAACTAATGTAAACATTTTGAATGCCAACAAATAAAAGTCAATTGGGGGGATATAAAATCAACATCATTGTTTACCGATTTACCGGTTCGCGTGCAGTGTGGCTACCATAAGGTAGTGTTGATTCGTTTTCCTTTAGTGCGTGTGCTATATTAGTGTTGTCTGGCGAAATATATATTGAAAGTGGCTGTTTCAAAGGAAAACGAAGTTTAATGAGTAATTTTGAATCAGATGTATCAATGTTTTGAACTTTACAAGTGTTATTAGTACAGAGCATGATGCAGTTAGTGAAAATTAAGTACCATGAGAACAAATTATTAATAAAAATGTCTACAGTGCCCAAAATAAAGGATAGTCCAAATTCTATATATCCCGCTCTGGATGGGCTACATTTTGCAGACAATCGGTGCTTTCGCGTCTAGACTCATATTCAGTCTGTTTGTTGCGTACTGCCCTGCCCATACATTCTTGTTATTGCCCTCGCATCAATTCCATCCTAATCTTAGCGATTGACCAAAAGAGACAAAAGCGAGAAGTTATATTAGTCGAATTAATCTATATATAACACCAGCAAATGGCTGTGTCTTCCTCAAATTGAGGATTCCTCTCGCAGATATCCCATAAAACATGAAGGTTAGGATGAATGATGAAACAGATTGTTGGAACAAAAATAATTTCATGTCCAGGTTTTCCAGGATGCGAACCTAGGACACCGAGTTTTGTTGCACGCTACGCTAACCATTCAGCCACAGAGCCGACCTGAAATACTTTGTGCTTGCAGGAGTGATTCTCGAGACGCACACGATATAAGTGGCAAGATGAATAAGACTTGCATTGGCGCCTTCAGGTCTCTGCCGAGCATTCAACCATATCGGTATCAATACCTCAACTTGATGTGGTTTCAAGGTGAATAGTATGTATGCAAGTTGTTGTATTTCTGCCGTCCAACTTACAGATATGTATGTGTAACACAGTGTTAATGACCAGGGACATATGAAAAATGGGACAACCGTAAAATAAAAGAAATGATAATTGCATGATTGTGGATTTAAGGTGTTGCTTTGTTAACTGACTTTCACAGTTATAGCTAGCGAAAATTAAATATTTGTGGTTAAACTCGCCTAAAATCAATTGATAAATTGTTTTACATTTTCACACAAATGTCAAGTTAATGTACTTGAAGCTAATATATATATTTTAAGTTGGGGACATCACAGAGGGCGAAGGGGTGGTTGTTGAAAGACTGCTGAATTCGCCGCATTGTTGCTTCAAGGGAAGAGGGGAAACTCGTTCAAAACGTAAATACTCTCATCTAAAACTAGAAATGCTAGTAGCAACAAAGAAAGAGGGGAGAATTGTTTTCAGCACTCTGTCCTCAATATTTCGCATGCATGTACTATATGAGAAGCAGCAACTTGAACTTTAATAAAGGATAAATGAAAAATCCAGGAAAAATAGGGATACAGAAGGGTGTGTATTTTGGGGACAGAATATCATTGGACATACCCATAAAAACATATGAAGATAAAATATATGGGTTTGAAAGATCGTTTATTGATTGTACTTATGTTGAACTTGCTTTCAGTGAGGTGAGAGGTTGTATAGAACTTATCCCCTTTATGTTGCCGCCGAAGTACGCCGTGCAATTTTATATTCTGCCGTTGTCCTCGGTCTCCTTAGCGATTTTCTTTCAATCCTTAAATTTTGTATTGCATATGGCATAGTTATAAACATAGTGAAGGACAACTTGCCTGCTGGTGCAACTGCAAACTTAAAATAAGAGAATGCAAGTAAAAGGATGCTACTACAAGCAGTGGCGTACCCAGGAGTTTACAAAAGGGGGGGTTATGTATACTTTGTCTTGGCAGTCTGCCCTCATTTTGTCATATTTTCCTACCTTTGACATTTTTCTTTTAGGAATGCTGGGCCAAACGGGGGGTTATAACCGCCACTAATCCCACCTTGGGCACGCCACTGACTGCAAGTTTAATTTGTGGAAGCAAACGTTATCTTTCTCCTTCCTTGATTCCTACTCTTCGCCGACCCTTCTCCAGACTTCCAGGAGCCATGCACTGACACAGCTTGCAGAAGCATTCTTCCCAAACTTGTTTCTGTCCGACTCAAATGCTAAGGGGAATAAGGCATTGGATCGCATCGTTTCTCAACCTATGGGGCGCGACTCACAGCTGGGACCCGAGGGGGTGTTTGATGGGTGGCGAAGTCGGACTTGAGAATTTATTTACTGTCTTACAAAACTATTACGTTTAAAATACTATTATATATTATTTCAATATTTTAACCCGTGTTGTACGTAGTGTAAGCTATACATTTCTGTTCATCGTAACCTAACCTCTGGCATTCAAGGCGCCTTGCTGTTGGACGCGCTCTTCTTTTCTCAGTTTATTGTTTCCTGCCCTTGCGCACAGTTTCATGATGGAAATGGACAATTCCGTCTTTCATACAATACTGGTAAAATACCTTTAACCCAAATAACGTAGTTCAGGACACCACATTATTTGTTTATTTACCTAGTACCTACAGTACTGTGCGCCCATTTTACACCGATTACAAAAACGAAAACAAAGGAAGTTTGGCACAAAATATTTACACGTAGATTGTTATTTTACAAACACAGACGAAGCATAAGGTGAGGTCAGGGCTCGAAATGGACCGTAGCCGACCGGAACGGCTTCCGGTTCGTGATTATCTGGAACCGTTCAGTTCCGTCTCGTCAGTTCAGTTTCTTAGATATTTAGACATGGCTACTCTTTACGCATTGAAAACAATTGATTCACCTTGAAGGACGATAGTTTCGGAGTTAAGGATAACCATCTTCCAAAGCATTTTCTTCTTTCGTGAATAATATGAATAGCCGGTTTGAAGACTCAGGTATATTTTCGCATACAGTCCCATAAAATGCACATACATGGTATTTAGAAAATTGTGAAGGTGTGTGAGATGTCAGGCAAACTTTGTAAGCGAAAGGATGTGTGCGTCAGTAGTTAAAAATCTTCGCACCTACAAAGAAACTCCACAACACATTGCCACGTCACTCAAAGTTTATGTGAATTATATCAAAATTGTTCCAATATCTACAGCTGAATATGAACCCTGGTTCAGAGATTATATCTTTTCTTGGATCATAGAATAAGCTACATCGCTGTAAGTCAATTTCGATAATGTCCCTTTTTTATCAGATATGAGCTCCAAATACGATTTTAAACCTTCGTTTTAAAAGTTATTGAAAGACAACAATGGTTATCGGGGATTACTTTAATGGGGGGTTCCCGACTTTTCTGCTTTCATTTGTTTATTTTATAAAAATATCGGGGCTGTAGCCCATTTAGCCCCCCTCCTTGTGCGTACGCCAGTGGCCTGAAGTGACTACACCAAACAACAGAAAAGCTTAGTCAGGCTGCAGCAGATGGGACCTTATCAAACTATCTCTCAAATACGAACTCGTTGAGCCTCTCGCAACTGTTATTTGATTCGGACAAGACGGCGCCACGGAATCACGATGCGTAGCTTACAGTGTTCTCTGTTCCACCCTTCTTTCTCCCTCTTCTATCTGTCCTTATATTTTTTCCCCCATGTGTTATATTATAGAATTAATAAATAGATTTGTAATTCCCATACATTTACAGCGTAATTGCCCTTACAATTTTGAGAAATCTTTACGTGATTCTGGGATTAGTCTTTCTGATTAGCCAAATTGGTTTCAAATTCACTTTATTCTCAAATGTCGGATTCAAATCACGGTTCAATGTGTCTCGCCAGGAATCGTACCTGGCACTCATTTTTTACAAGGCGTCCGCGTCCTTCCCGATTGGAATTAAGTTATATTGTAATAATACATAACAACCTTTTTAACAGACCCTCTGTTCGTATCTCTGTCTAGTTGAAAGGATTTGGTAACGTAAAGGTAACTTCCCCGTGCATACTGCACCGTGCCACATTCAGGGGAACTGGGTTAGGGTTCCACACATTCTCGATCTCGGCCATTTTGGAGGTGTTGTGATCAGCACCAGCGCCGCCTTTAACCTGTAGGTTTGCCTCCAGGTACACACTGATTTGAAGCTGGATAGCGCCCAGAGCCGCTTAATTCGGTGACAAGACCGGAAAAAAATCCTACTTTAGATCACCCACACCGGGAATAGAACTCTTGTATCCCGTGTGGCAGTCAGACGCCAAACCGATTAGAGCCACTAATCGGGGTTAATTGGGACTGGATATAGAGTTGAAAATGGGGTCCGAATCACTGTACCATAGACATTCAGGGCTCAGCATAAATCGTTTAACTTGGATACGATTTCAGATATCATGGACGGAATCATTAGTGACTGGGATGGATGTCATTTCAGTTTACCTTTCTACGTATTCCTTTAGGCCATGTTTGAGGCAACAGCCGACTGGTTCCATCAGCGCTATGAAGTAGAGGTAAGCGACTCGAAAAAGCCTCTGACCAGTGGCGTCGATTAGGGAGTCGAGGGGTGTAGTTGCCCCCACCCACTTTTTCCAACTTTTGTCCCCGCACTGTGCTAAATCTTATGTACCAAGGGAAAGTAAATTGTCCTTGCCCCCACCCCCACTTTTTACACCTTGTCCCCTAATTTTGGAACCCAATCGCCGCCACTGCCTCTGGCAGTCGCTTCGGTTGGTTGAGTGGTCGACTCGCGATTTCGAAATTGTAATTTAAATTGATTGATTGATTTAGTTTATTTTACTTCGCGTTTTGTGCCTCTTGGCTAATTTGCGAAGATGGGGATGAGTGATGAAATGATGAAATGATGAAATTGATGAATGGACATTCACAAACAACCAAGCCCGACCGGGATTCGAACCCGGGACCCGCGACCCACAGGGTCGGGCGAAATTGTAGTTTAAAGGTTCGAGTCTTGATCAGGACATGTTGGTTCATTTGTGAGTGAACTTCATATAAAAATCATGCATCATTATCGATACAATTTCTTTTTAATAGGTAGAATATAAAAAAAAATAATTAGAAAATAATATTAAATATGGACCCACCTGTATATTACTACCTAACGACGCGCTGGATTGAAAACAAAAGAACAGCGAGGGATCCACAAGAACACGGCAACCGAAAAGGGAGTCCAAGTATAGATTGTATTTGCGTTTTTCTATTTTGGCGACACGTGAAAGTACGGAGGATTGAACGGACATTCACAAATATCCATACCCAGGCCGGGATTCAAGCCCGGGTCCCCTGCCGTCGTAGCGCGATGTTCTAACCACTCCGCCACGGGGGAGGTGGGCTGCAACAAAATGAATATTACACGAAAGAAGTTTCAAATGTAAGTTGCAACAGCATATTAAAGAGGAAATATTTTGTAAAGTTTGAAAAATGTACAAAGTATGTTTCTAGTAAGCTAGGAAGAATAAAGGAATATGTGATATATTTTACTGTACACGAGTTACAACTGTCTGTCAGAACAAATACACTTGTATTTTACAATGACATGCTGACGGGAAGAGATTCCAAAGAAAAATGTCACTGAATCAACACAGAGACGCAGAGGACACATTGCTGCAATGTTACTACCTCATAACGTCACTCGAAGTTTCATAATCTTGTATATGAAAGGCTGAGAAGAGGTTGGTCTCAACCTTGCCTGCGCCGGCCCCGTGGCGGAGTGGTTAGCACATCGCGCTACAACGCCAGGGTTCCCGGGTTCGAATCCTGGCCTGGGCATGGATATTTGTGAGTGTCCATTCATCAATTTCATCATATCATCACTCATGCCCATCTTCGCAAATTAGCCAGAAGTGGCACAAGAAGCGAAGTAAAATAAATCAAATGATTCATTCATTCAACCTTGCCTGCTCCCTGCGGTTGCCTATCGCAAGGATGAAGTGTTTCGAGGCAACAAGGTGGCAAAAAGGGTTATTTATTGTATCCCGCGTTTGAGACAGGGGATCGACATCCACACACGATATTTAAACGTGACTGTGGCGCAGGTGGAACTCCTATTTCTCGTGCTTCACTGCAGGGACAAATCCCGAAATAAGAAAGGAGCGGAGTCCGGTATAAAAAAACAAAAAAGGCGCAAAGACGAAAGGCTAATTGTCTATGAACTTGGACGCAAAGAAGCACCAGCAGATTTCTTGGATGACGTGGAAGTAGAGGTCAGGTGACCAACAGTTATCGTGATTGGGTGGTTACAAAGGATGAGATTTAGAAAACATTTTCTTCTTCGCTCCACTCGCGAAACAAACATTTCTGTAAACTTCACATCAAGTTTATACTCTCTACTTTCAATTAAATATTTATTCAATTATGCACTATTCAATTAATATTGAATTTGTTTGAGATGAAAGATTCTATTGAAATTTCCATTAAGAGACACGATTTTATTCTTGTAAATTTACTGTACTGGATCTCTGAGAAATTAACACTATCAAAAGGTAAAGTGCTTCCCTGTGCTTAGCACCACGCCATGAAGGCGTATAGGGTGTGTAGGGGTAACGCCCCACACTTTCTTGATACGGTCGTGAGTGCGGGTGATGTGATCAGCATCATGACCCTGTCCCCTGTCATTCGACGCTGGGTGGGCGCCGGGGCCGCTTCCAACGTTAGAAAAGTTCCCGGATTTGAACCGGCCGGGGATCGAACCCGGGATCTTGAGCATGGTAGTCAGACGCGTTACCGACTGAGCCACCGCGGCCTTCTAAAATTAACACTATCGTCATTTTAAAAAGGAATGAAATAAGTGACTTTTTCCTTCGCTCTCTTTGTTGAAATATAGTATATTCGCAAAAGCCACGCGATGCGACCTCCTCCTCCCCCAAGCAAATAATTCCAACAGAGATAAAATTTTAGTTAAGTGGGGAAGTGGTTATCACATCGCCCTGCGATGCCAAGGGTCCAGGGTTGGAATCCCACTCGGGCTTGGTTGTTTGTGAATGTCCATTCATCAATTTCATCATATCGTCACTCATCTCCATCTTCGCAAATTATCCAAGAGGCACAAAACGCGCAGTAAAATAAACTAAATCAATCAATCAATCAATCACATCGCGCTACGACGCCGGGGGTCCCGGGTTCTAATCCCGGCCTGGGCATGATGTTTGTGAATGTCCATTCATTAATTTCATCATGTCATCACTAATCTCCATCTTCGCAAAGTAGCCAAAAGTGGTACAAAAAGCGAAGTAAAATAAAGCAAAGCAATCAATCAATCTATTGTAGTTGACTGAAGGGTATCCTAAATCTGATCACGCCCAGGGCGCAAGGATCTTAACAGCTGTATTGTGATTGACATTTCAGAACGTTGAAAAAGGTGAAAACTTAGTTTCAGCAATATTTTTTTTAGGGTCGCTTCAGTAGATGATAGTGCATACTGAGTGTGCACAGAAAATATGTAGTGAGTAGCTTTGCAAAAGTTCTACAGATACTGCCTTTGCGTAAGCATTTTCTTCCTTTCCTTAGGTGAAGACAATACAGTAATAGCTTAATGTAGCTTCGAGAGGAAAGAAACACGCGATAAGAGAAGCTGCCTGTGTCGCTTGTCGCTCGCGTATTGCTCGAATTGGGCTTTTATAATCCTGTTGTCTCAGTCCGTTGTTCGCAGTGAATGTTTAGCTTTAGAGAGATTTCACACCTTGTGACAAACGACAGACGGCAAGCGACGCGAGTCGCTTTGAAACGAACCCCCAGTAATCAAGTGAACCTTTCCAACAGAAGCGACAGAACAAACCGCACGTGCCGCTTGAAGCTTGTGTGTCGCTCAAACTGGCCCGTTTTCTCAATACCGTCCATGGTGTCGCTTGTCGCTTACAGCTTCTGTGTGAATTCTCCATATCGCTTGTCGCCTGTCGCTTCCAGCTTCTCGCTTTGTAAGGGAAATTTCACACTGAAGCGACAAACGACACGTAACAGGCGACAAGCGATTAACCACTTTTGGTTAATCGCGGCGATGAGTGATGATCACATGAAATTGATGAAAGGGCAGTCACAAAGAATATCCATGCCCACGAGTGACTCGAACTCGGGAACTTTAATGACGGGATCCAAAATCAAACACTTAACGCACTTGACCACATTGGCCATCGAGCTGGCACGAGTTTCTTTGTAATTCATCCACAAAGGGAGGAGGAAGTTAATCTTTTATTGATGGATTACGTTTTCCCACGACATTAGATTCTATCCTTTTACAATGTCTAGAAGACATATTTCAATTTTTCAAAAATAAAATATATCTGAGTTACGGTTTTCTAAACACAAATCACTTCAGGTAGAATATTTCTGCAGTTTCCCATAGTTTGTGGACAGTGAATTACGTGGGAAATGTTGATTTGAACAGAGTGTCCACACTCATCTACGGTCCCATCAAATTTATCATTTCATCATTCATTTTTAATGTTGCGGTTGTCATAAAGACGTAGAAAGCGACGTCAAATATCAACAGCTGCATCCTACATATACTAGACATATATAAATTATTATGAACACGCTATTATAAATAACAAACATCTGTGGAAATTTGAAGGTATGAAGGATAATAAGTGTTGGTGGCGTAGCGAAATATTTCATACGTAAAATTGCATTTATTTTCCCACAAGCAACTTTAGATTTCAATGTAGCGTGATTACTTTTTGATATTTGATACTTGATGATAGTCATGATTATTTTTGCTTGATTTGCATAACGCAATTTATTGTTATTACGTGCTGTAAACTTCTTCATATTATTGCCTAGGTCTTATTCCTTGCTTTTTGCCTAATACCCTACTGTAAATGGTTAATAGAACCAAGATATGTACGATTAAAACTTAATACATTTTCCGTAAGTTTGCCTTGCTACGCGAGACTCGCACGCTTGACATACCTCTTGGTCACGTCAGAGCTTGTAGCGGCTCCTGGCCAATGGGAGACCGCTGTGTATCGGAATGCTCTTTCTATAATACTCTATAATCCTTGGTCACAGTATTCCAGCTTCATCTGGCAAGGCCGCGCCCAAAACTCGTTGTCTTTTGCCGAACTTTCTGTTTAAATGCGTGCATTCAAAGTAAAAATATAAAGAAACAACATACAAATACTTACGCAGGAATATTAGCATTGATACTCGTATATGCGTATAATACATTTTCCTAAATACAAGACAACAGAGAGAACAATGAATGTACCTTTGGTAATGGTCCCCACCAGGAAACTTTGGGGAAGGAAAAAACCTTGAGTTGAAGATAGCGATTTCTTTCCTTTAAGACAGTGGCATAGCAGCCGCCCCCGCGATGGTGGTCTCTAAGCTCCTGAGATTTTATACAGTGTCAGTTGTTTTTTTTTTAAAAAAAAATACGAAATAGACAAAATGTACGTCAACAATGACAAAATTTGAACTCGAAATTCACTGATGTGGGCACTAAATAGACCCGGTCTATGTTTTTCTTGTCGGTGAACGCCGCTCGGGATCAAGTGATGATAAAATTTGCTTACTGCACCAAACTTAACACTCCTAAGCAACTAGCAGGTATATATTTTTTACAATTATAATTCTAATACTGCCTACGTTGTTAGGTTAGGAGGGCAGGTTTAAGGCTCTTTGGCCTTAGCAGCCAATTTTCGCGACGTGTGCACGTTGCGTTACATTATCTTCTCCCATCTCTCTTATCACTACTGTGTGCCTGTTATTTGACATTCTGATATTGTGTTCGGTTTTCTTATAGCTTTTCTTTCAATCCTCGTTTTTTGTTGCATACAACAATGTGCATAATATTCACAATGATGGACAACTTGCCTACTGCTGCATTTGGAAACTGGAAGTAACAAAATTAAAGTAATTGAATAAATCTAATTTTGTGTTGGTATAATTGTTAGTTATTTTCGCTTGTTCATCCCTAATCTTCGCGGAGTCTTGTCCAGACTTCGAGGTGCCAAGCGTTCTTCTCATGCCTGCTTCCCTCTGAAGCTCAAATGCTATGGAAGAATAAAGCTTTGAATTCAAAGCATTTAGAAGGAAAACTTTTAATGTTAATTTTGCATTTAATTCTGATGATGTTAATACAAATAAATAAACTACATAAACATGTGTAGAATTATTTCAGATCAACAACTTACTGCTCAGGTAAAGACCTAAAGATTTGTTGCAAGTCCGCTTTTTAAACAGATAAACTAATCGGGACTGGATGGGATCCGGACTATGTGCCTCCACCTGACATGCTAGGTAAAGACCTAAAGATTTGTTGCAAGTCCGCTTTTTAAACAGATAAACTAATCGGGACTGGATGGGATCCGGACTATGTGCCTCCACCTGACATCCAATCCGGGACCACTTGCTTACAAAGCTTGATTATAAAGTGACAGCGTTCTTTGTCCACTATTAATATATATACAGAAAAATTTCAGCACTGGGAAAAATACTATATTACTGGATTGTAAGAAGAAGTGTAAAATAATTGTGAAATTTAAGAGAAAAAGAAGTTACGAGGATTTACGAATAATACAGCTGTCCTAAATGTTGTTAATGTTTTGTGCTTAATAGGTTAGATGAATCAGGTGAGTTAAATTGACTTGAGCTTTATTTCAAACCCACTTTATATATAAATAGGCTAGTCATTGTGGACCTACAATTTAAAGTTAAATCATAATACTATGTGTCTCCATCAAACACAGGACCCTTGATTACAAGGCAAGGACGTTCCTCCTACACCATCGGGGAGGCCCTACAGATATAACAGCCAAATTATAATCCATAACTTCAAGTTACTTAGGGACAAAAAAAAAATACTACACTAACACGAAAAAATACCTAACTTCACAGAATTTAATACTAGCATGTTCCTTTCTTTAACACGGAATTAGCATTAGTCGCAGCCAAAGATCTGCTGCTTATACGCTCTCCTCATAACAAACTTCAATAAAAAATTAAAACAGGAATGTCTCTCTTCGTCAAATACTGGACAGTCTGAAAAACAAAAATGCTAGATCTAGATTTTACTTCTAGTCCGTCTTTGTTTACGTGTAGAACGCAAGGGTAACGTTTCAGGGTTCGAATCCTAGAAAAGCATGCCTTTGTACTTGTCTTTTGTTGCATCATGACAAGTCACTAACAGTTCTGGGTTGTAACGATTTCATTGACTTTCAGTTGGATAATTACAACCCAGAAGAGCCAGTGACTGTACAAATGGCCCAGTTCGATATTTCAACGGCAGAGTGCTTCTACTGCATGCACAAGTGAGTGTTATCTGCTGCAGTAATCGTCAAGTCGTTCCCCTTCTTCCACTCATCGGGCTGCCAGAGTAGTGCGTAAGAATTATTTTGACCGGTATCTAATTTTCGCTCCAGGCTACAAGCAAAGTCTAACAAAATAATCAGTCATGCGATATAACATGACGATTATTATTAGAGATTATTTATGAATTGCTCTTTTGCAAAGTGAAATAGTTTTCCCTTTCGCTAAAGTTAGCAACAACGAGATAGCAAAGTAAAGAACTATGAATCAAAACAAAGACAATAGCTAACATACAGCGTTTGCCTTTCTTTGACGCTTTACTTATGAAACTGGCCTGTGATCGAACATTTCGTTCCCAGTTTTTTTTAAATTTATTATTATTTTACAAATATTTTTTTTTAAATCTTGTATTTACAAGGACAAGCAAACAAACAAAAGTAAGAATGTCTTATTTCAAATTATTAACCGCCCTGAGCCAAAGGTTGAGGGAGTTTGAAATGCAAAAGTTAACTTTCGTACTTGGTTATTGGAGAGAACGTGCATAGTATTAATATAACGAATGGTTTGTCCAATGAATGTATAATAGAGCAAAGGATGAAAATCCCGTGGATACAACAAAACCAGAACTGCATACCCAGCCCAAAACTTGACAAATTGAAATTAAAAGTGCGCAAATGTAGAAATATTATGAACCAGTTATTGGTCCATCATTTCCAGCTGAATTGTATATTTAAACATCTGTCGTAAGTGACTTATGGAAAGTTTCATCTGCACATTATTTTGCAAAACTCTACCTTTACAATTCTACTTTCGTTCGATATCCGGTAAAGGGACATAGTGGTTCGGATTTTATTTTAAAACTGTAGGTCCAGTCCCGTTTAACCTATCTGTGCATAAAAGTGGACTTGAAACTATACGTAAAAAAGATACACAGATATGCCGACCTCCGTACGGAGTGATTAGGAGAGTTTACGACGCCAATGGTAACGACATCTGTTTTCTTTGTGAGTGTTCCTGCATCAATTTCGTAATTTCATCCTATCATCACTCATCTTCATCGTTGCGATTAGCCAAAAGTGATAGCAAAGCGATGCAAAATAACAAAATCAAATCACACACAAACAACATACATACACTGAAGAAACTTAGTAGCAGTAAAAGTTTTGCATTTCAGTTCACAATTACGTGTGTTTTACATTGAAGGCACATTAAGTAATGTTTTGCGATGGATCCAAAATATGTCTGTTACTGACAGTCAATTGTTTTTTTCCTCCCTTCCGTATAGCCTTCACCCGAGTATCGAGACGTCGCCAGTTTCCATCAATGTTTCGTCGACAAAGGCTTCAACAACGATAAATATCACATCTCTACTTTCGATGCGTAAGCTTCATGATTATACTGTTTAATACTGAATAAAGGTGACTACCATCTGTTGAAAAATGCTGAACATTTTGGCAACGCAGAGGCAGGATTACATGGTAAAGAGCTCATTGCGTCAAGCAGGCTCTGGCAACTCCCTTACAGTTGACAATTTTGCAACAGCGCCAGTGAATTTCTCATCTTGCTCAAGCTCTAACATCAAAATCAAACTCATTATATCTACTTCTTTTAGGTGGAGTTCGACGTCTAATCATACATCGGATAATTCACTTCCTTTTCTGCTGATACGTTTTTGCCTTTCAAGTAAATGCAGGATTGATTGATTTGGTGTTTTAAGTCCACTTTATGCACAGTAAGGCAAATCGGGACTGGACCTAAAGTTTAAACCCGAAATACTGTGTGTCTCCATCCGGTATCGAACTCGGGGCCCCTTGATTACAAGACGACCACTCTACCACTGCGCCATCGGAGAGGCCCAAGTAAATGCAGGAAAATCAGGCCTTCTGTAAGAAGCTAAGAGGATTAAAAACGTTTCTGCTCTGTTCCTCGCCCTCCTGCAAGATAGCGATAAGAAGTGCTTGCTTCTTTTTTTCTTTTCGCCGAACTACATTGAGTTAAACATGTCAAATGCAGTACAAGAAGACCTGTGACCGGTGGTTGACTGCGGACGGAGTAGATAGTCAAAATGTTACAAATGGAACATTGGACCTATCTTTCTACATTAAACTACATTACTCTTTCAATAAATATACTTTAATTTCTAAGTTATCCAATTTATCTTCAAGCCGGACGCTCATTTCTTTCATGGTTCGTCTACTTTCCTCCACATTCTGTAACAATATGTCAAATTTTTTATTCTACTCTTGCCTATCCTCTTTTCTACTCTGCTTCATAAATAACAACAGTGTCGTGACGCTAACGCTCCCTTATTTTCGTCAGTTAATTTTTGAACATCCTGACATTTTCCTTTTCTGACAGTGCGCAGCATATCTTGCAAGAAAACATTTCTTCTATATGCAACACAAATTTCGTGAATTCTTCTTCGCTCATTCCCGCGCAAGATTTATGGTACACTTCGCAACATCTTATTTGACCGCACCGAAAGAATTCTAAGTCCCGAAATCGTAAACTTAGCAACATAGCACTTCAGCTCCAGGTGAGAGTAGCCAACTTTGAGTAGGTCCTTCCACTAGACGATAAACGCTGCGGTGATAGGTTTTCAATTTAACACTTTTCATGACCTTAGAAACTATAAACCGCTATTATAATACACAATCAAACAGAAATAATAAATTGGAAAAATAACCTTGAGAGATATTTACGATTCTGTTTGCTCGACTTGAATGTTGGGGGGTTTGAAACACTGAATAGAGTTTTTCTCCACCTGGAGGAAATTGCCATCAAGTTTGTGCAGAAAGAAGCAAATTTGTGAGGAGTTTATGCGACATTTTATTTACAATACCTTGCATAATATCGAACAGTTCTCAAAAACATATATTTTACACGACTTGTCGAGAAAATGTGCTTGAAACACAGGAATGTGCGAGTTTTCATAAACGTCATCATGTTTTTAAGAGTATAACGTCATTAAGTTAACGTAGAGCAGTTGGTTAGGCGCTGCTATTTTTAATTTTCATCAAGCGTGAAAGGTCGCGGGTTCAAATCCCAACATCTCCTCTCTCTTTCTTTTTTTTTGTTTGCTGAACAGATACCGTTGATATTAGAATATTTAAAAAATGAATCCGATGCACACTTGAGGGACGTCCCTTCTGCGCATATTTCCCCTTAGAAGTTGGAGATTTCCAGGATTTAAAGTTAAAACGTTTCATTTTAGTTATTGTTCATATGCTGTGTTAACACACACATCATGATTAATTCACAAATCACATATATGTATTCAGGATGCAAAATGTAATGTTATTTAAGTTATGTATTTTTGTTCTTCACTGACACCTAAAATATTGATTATTTGATTTCGATATACTAAAAAAAGATATACAGTTATGTTAAGTAGTGATGTAGTGCAGTACTGTAACGAAGGAGAGCGTTTAATGAGTTCAAATTGCTAAGATTGGTAATTTTATGTCCGTTCCTCCGTAATGACTGTTGTCAATCCTCGGACCAGCATCTTACCATGCGTCTAAAACTAATAGTAAATCGCTTATTAACATAAATAAATTATTGTTGCGACGAAGGCCGATTCGATAAGAAACTACTAATAAGTATTTATATAGTGAGTGACAAACAAAAAATTCAAAACCTCATAATGATCGTTAATTCCTCACTGCTTTGTATCTAAAATGTTTGTCTTCTTTGAACAGAAAGTACGAGTGTCAGATACAACAAACTTTCCCACTAACTTTGCAATATTCGATACCACCATCACAGACTTAGCTCTATGTAACTTGATTCTGCGCATTCCACGTGGCATGTGACTTCCTCCTACCATCGAAATAACTTTCTCTTACTATTTCCTTTCCTCTCGTGAAATACAGAGACCAATGTTAACTTCTTACCACGGTGGATAAACTTTACAAGCAACGATATACTCCTGAAAAAAACTCTGCCTAGGTGGAGAATCGAACCTACGAACTCCCTTGTAAGAATCAAGCACGCTACCACTTCTCCAGGTAGCTCATGTTAAAATTTGCTACCAGTTTGAAGAAACCAATGCACACATAATGTCATATCATTAATTTCCTCATGGCAATTTTCATGAGGAAACGAATTCAGATAAAATCGAGAAACACTGAAAGGGAAAAATGATGAACATGTCTATTGGTATTTTTTCATATTTTGTAAATTGTGTAAAAATTACGTGTTTTGAACAAGCAATCGTTTAGTTACGAAGTATGTTGTTTGTTTAAAGTAGGAACAGGAGAGCGAAAAGGAGTCATTTAAACTAGACTCCGTTTGACAAGAAACTTCAGCTTTTTTCCAAAGACTGTATGAAAAGAGAGAGGAACGTATGAAATATAAAATATGTGTAAAATTAAAACAATGGAAATCTTGAAAGATAATACTAAGGAACTTCAAACTATGAAAAACATATTTTCGTGATAGAAAACTCCAAGTCATTTTCGAAATATGAACTTGATGTTTTTCTGTATTATGAAGTGGAGATATAGGACGATACGATCCCTTAGCAAGAGAATTTTAAGTAAGCTACCTCCAAGTTTTTCAATGGTCATAATTAGGGTCCGGAAGTTGATGAAAAATCAATTTTTTTTCTGACCCTTAAAAACAATGCTAAACCTGATATCATGTCCGTTTCCTTTCAGTTAGAGCCGGAAAACACTTTCTATTTTAATTTTTTTTTTTTTTTTGCATTTTTCGGCCTTTTTTGGCTTTTAGTTTATTTGTCAGTATTTTAACCGTTTTTGTTGCATTTTTACTTATTTTTGAGGTTTATTTTTCTCCTTCCCTGTTGTTTCGTGCATTTTAAATGCATTTACTAGTAAAACTTACATATTTAGATGTCTTGACATGGTTTTTTTAGCAAATTCACCATGAATCGAAAATACGGTCAATGGAAAATCATAATATTATTCTTAACTGAAATGTTTGGCAATGGATTAAAATACTTTGTGTGAAGATCTACTTTGAGGTTCTTTTTCTGAACCCTATTATCGCTTTAATCTGTAGTTTGAAAGTAAAATTTGTCTCAATATTAAATGCAATTACACTCTGGTATACGCGAAGCAGAACTGTATTTTCGGATGCTGGCTGACTACAGTATCATAGAAGGCCCACTCTGAAAGGAGAAGAATTGGTTGATTTGGTGTTTTAAGTCAACTTTATGCATAGTAAGGCTAATCGGGACTGGACCTACAGTTTAAAGTGGAATCCGAACCGAGTGCATAAATATGTGTTAACTTATAACAGCTGAATGAAAGAAAAAGTATTTCCTAAAATCCTGCCAATCACTGAAAGATTAAAAACATTAGTAGAAGCATTACTTGAGGCATGCACAGAGGCGACGATTATGGAGTGTGGAGCGGCAGATGACCCAGCACTATGCTAAACATTATCTACCAAGGGAAAGAAACTGTCCTTGCCCTCCCCCCTCCTTGCCCCATCAGTTTTGAAACCCAATCGCCGCCACTGAGCATGCATCGCATAAATATTTACAGTAATATCATATAATATTATATTACGTTATTAGAACACTTCGTACTCGGCAAATAAAAAGGAAAAAATAATAAGGAAAGGGTGGGATTTGAACCTACGATGTTTCGATCTTGACGAAAACAGTAAAAGAACGAAAGTGCTGTCATCTAACCAACTACTCCAGGAGATTGCTAACAGAAAGCTCAGTAAAGCACGTTAATCTCAGTTGAAGCAACATTGTGCCGGAGTTTCGAACCATTTTTCGCCAAGAACCAAGGAAAAGACACACTTTGCAGAATCGTTTGGTGTTGTGCAAGGTATCTTTACTAAACATTTCGCATAAAATCATCATAAATTTGCCTTCTTGCATTCAAATGTGACCGCAATTCTTTCCAGGTGGATGAGAACCTGTTCAGTGTTTCACAATGCACATACATTTTCCTATTTTCAAATTCAGAACGAAGAATCTTGAAATATTTTCAACATTCGTATTTCTACTTAACATTTCTCTTGTCTACTCATATATTTTGTTACTGCTTTAGGGTATCTTTACTTTATGGAATGTGAAAGAATGAAAAAAAAAAAAAAAATCACGAGCGTTTTCATTCATGAAGAAGAAATGTTGCAAAGTTGGCTACTCTTAGTTGGCTCTGAAGCGCTATGCTGCCAAATTTACGAATTCCGGACTTTGAAATTTTTCAGGGCGGTCAAATAAGATGTTGCGAAGTGTACAAGGAAATTTCAAGAAAGGTATATGAATTTACAATGGGTCTTTGGTTCCTAATTTATTTTGATTTTGCAATTCGGCGTATTTTGATGGGGGATTAATTAGCGCCCGCCTTCTGTATATAATGCGCGCGGACCGCATAGAGAACGGTGGTTCTGCCGAATAGGTTACGTTGAAGTTTGTGTTTTCTCTCGCAGGTTTTGCTACATTATCTTAAGAACTATTGGGTCTGCAATGATTATATTGTACTATTTTATAGCTCTCGTTCCGCTCTACAAAATGAGACTATAGGATTTTATATAGCTGCTCAAAAAGAGTGATTTTTTTTTCTGTCCAATATTTTTTACCAAACATGAAAAAAGAGTAGGAAAAATGTGCTGAAACAAAAAAGATGGGGTAAAAAGTGGATAAAAAAGGTAATATAACGAAAAGATGCAACAGTGTGTGTTCACTTTACTTAATACATATCTCAAACGATCGTTATGAAAGCAGCTATATTTTTGGAAAGGTGCTGCCTGCACCTTAAAATCCGTTCCCCAGCCATGATACTTGTCCCATCAGGAATTTAATATATTTGCCTTGGCCTGACCGTCACGTTCACTTGGGTGTCCGGTGACTTTTGGCTACATAGTGTACATAATAATAATTCGTTGCGCAACGGATTATTATTATTAATTCGACGTATCTCCAGCCGTTATAGTAGGTCTTCTCGACCGGATTACGCTCACTCACTCGGAGCTCCCCAATTTCCTCACGATGGTGGGTTGCCACCGGCCCTATACGCAGGCCGAATAAATTCCGACCAGAGCCGGATTCGAACCTACGCCGTCCCGCAGCGAACGATCTCAAGACGAGTGAACGCCTTAACCCGCTCGACTACGGAGGAGGACACATAGTGTACATAACATGGGATTAATTCCTAAAGAAAGGAAATTGAGTATGATGATAGTTCCAAACTCTGATTTAGCATAATTTCGTTCTTGGTATTCGCTGTTTCATTTCCGTCGTCTTCTACCTCTGCTTCTTATCTTAATTCTCTTCTTTTCCTCTTCCTTTCAATCTCTGGATGACCGTCTTCATGACACAGGACATAGTCCACTAAACATCACGTAAACAACCGCCCACTACCAAAGACAAAAATGGCGGCGGCAGAACGATGATCCAGCATCGTTTTCTTTCTTTGCAGAACTTCATCTCCTTCTTCACAATCTTGTACCAGAGATTCATCTCTTCCATTCTGTTTTCGTTTGGTCGTCTCATCATTTAGCGCCCTAATGAAAATCTCTTTTGTATGTATGTATTTTAATGTTCTCTTCTACTTATTACTACCAGTAATATTGATAATAAATAATATGCAACAATCTACTCCCCCATTAAAAAAATACATTTCCTTCCAAATATATGCATTTCCTTTTTATATTTGAATCCAGAAATTGAAGTCACTATAAGCCCCCTGCCCCCCCCCCCAAAGAAAAAATCAGAAAACTGTTCGGATTGAATGGAAATATTGCCGGCCAAACCTTCTTCACTTTAATTCGTTTTGTTTCTCGAGGGCCTCTTCGATTCCGTAGTGGTAAACAAAGACCCCCCGAGTTCGATACCCCCAACGGCATATAGTTGTTCGGGTCTCACTTTAAATTATAGGTCCAGCGCCGATTTGCCTACCAGTGCATAAAGCGGACTTAAACTTCTAACTTAGTTTTCCGCTGTGTAATATTTCCAGAATTGAGAAAAAATGTCAACGAAACAGTCAAGTATACGCCCAGTTACGTTGTTTAGAAACAGGCAGGGAGAAGAATTAATGCAAAATAGATAAATTTCTGCGAAATTCTTAAAATGTGCCGAAAACTAAAACATTTTATGGGGCACGTTTAATTTTAAAATTATATTTGTTAAATAGTTTATAAAAACTCTCTTAATAATAATATAGCTACATGGTGTATTAACGAAAACTAAAACTAAAGTGGACATTAGTGCCAAAGTCGTAAAATTCATGATTATCCTTTTCAAGATATAATTGTAGCATTAGAACCTTAGGCATATGATATTCAACACCCTTCATATGATAACACATAACAAAGATTTTTCTTTATTTGCTTATAATTACAGACGGATTTGAATCTCAATTTGAATGCTTCTTCATCTATCTACCTCAGAAATAACAATATCACTGCAACGGAATCCGTGCAATTATATGTTCATAAGTCACTTTCACTCGACAAGCAGAAATTCCTGCGGCAGAAACATGACAATCTTCTCCAGCACCCTGTCTTGACCTTATAGAACTCCATCTCCTTCTCAAGGATTCTAAAATCCAACTTCAGCTCTTCAATCAGGTTCTTTTTCGTTTCCTTAATTGACAGGCAATGACTTTTCATGAACCGCACAGCATGTTCGTGGTCGAGTCGCTTGGGTTGTTCAAAATAACATTTGAGTCTGTTTTCGGAAGCCATCTGTTCGTCCGAAAGCTTTCGTTTAAGGCTTGCTTCCAAATCCTCGATCTTTTTGTCAAATCTAGATAGCGCACTTGTAGAAAACAGCTTTTTCTGCAGTGAGGACTTCTGGGAGTCCACGAACTGACTAATTTCTTCCTCCGCACGCTTCCATTCACTGTTATAAACTATGGATATGGGACTATCTTCGCTCTTTTCAGCTTCTTTGTCGCCGTTTGCCTTTCTCTTCTTCTGGTTTTCGGTATGGACAACTATCATTTGCCCTCTCTTCCCTGCGAAAGTTAAAATCTCAGGTGCCGGGGGGGTTCGCTCCTCTCGTGGTGGACTTCCCACGGAGCCCCGCCGACACTGAATGCAATAGTAACAAGGCATAAGCGGCTTCTCCTTTTTCTTCCCAACCATCTCGTAGAAACTTCTCTCTTCCAGAATCCGTCTGAACTCTCGTTCTATGTGGTTCATTAGATTCCTCCTGAACAGTTTTACAGTCTTGCATTGGAAAGTAGCAAATTTCAATGTGTAATGTGCTCTGTTGTTTTTTTTGGAGAGCAGGAAGTATTGCAGCTCTTCCTCCTGTTTCGATTGCAGCTCCTCGCACCTCCATACTAATGCTGCTTCCAAGCTGGCAACCTCCTTCTGGAAGACGGTTAACGCGCTTTTCTTCAAAAATTTCCCTTTCAAGCTCTTCATTGAAGAGGATTTTTTTGCTTGAACAGCGCAGTTAACCATCACCATCGTGTCCTCCCACTCAGCACTAACGTAAGTCCTGATGAACTTTTCGCCCCGTCGAGAGCGCGAATCTTCATCTGCAAGCTGCGAGGGCGTTGTTTCCTCTACTTGAACCTTAATTCCATCAAAGCGATCCATTTTAGTAGTTCCGTGTTGCGTTGCATCGTCTCCCGAATCTTGAGTGTCTGTGGGCGAGATCGCATCAACTGCCAGAGCGCCTTCACGATTCGTGGTCGATTCCTCACGATCTTCTGCCATTTGACGTGTCGTGGCCTCATAAATCCTCTCATGATGTTTTTCCTTTCGAGCGATCTGCACGCCGTGGGAAGAAATTCTACTGTAGTCGTCGCCTCTTTTGTAGACGTTCCTAGCAGTGCTTCCTTCCTTCGATGTGCTGGCTTCTTCAGGTGGTTTCACATCGGCAGACAGAGCGTCTTCATTATTCGTGGTCGATTCCTTACGACCTTCTGGCAGTTGACGTGTCGTGGCCTCATAAATCCTCTCATGATGTCGTTTTTCCTTTCGAGCGACCTGCACGCCGTGGGAAGAAATTCTACTGTAGTCGTCGCCTCTTGTGTAGACGTTCCTAGCAGTGCTTCCTTCCTTCGATGTGCTGGCTTCTCCAGGTGGTTTCACATCGGCAGACAGAGCGTCTTCATTATTCGTGGTCGATTCCTTACGATCTTCTGGCAGTTGACGTGTCGTGGCCTCATAAATTCTCTCATGATGTCGTTTTTCCTTTCGAGCGACCTGCACGCCGTGGGAAGAAATTCTACTGTAGTCGTCGCCTCTTGTGTAGACGTTCCTAGCAGTGCTTCCTTCCTTCGATGTGCTGGCTTCTCCAGGTGGTTTCACATCGGCAGACAGAGCGTCTCCATGATTCGTGCGTGGACCTGCGCGGTCTTCCGTCAGCTGATGCGTCACGGCCTCGGCCATGTTTTCAAGTTCTCTTGCATTGTAAGGAAACTGTACGTCGTGGGACAAGAGTTCGCAGTAAATGTCACCGCTTTCGTGTACGTAGCTAGAAGAATACTCAGATGTCGGTTCCCTCTCGTCATGATCCGTAGGTCTTCTGCCACGGTCTTCTGCAAGCTGACAAGTCACGGCCTCGGCCATCTTGTCAAGTTCTTCCTTCTGAGGAATGCTGGTTGCTTCCTGTATTGTTATCCTCGCTTTCCCTTCAAAATATGTGTCGCAGCAAGCACAGGGTGCTGCACAATCTATAACAGAGTTCATTTCCAGGGGTTTTATCGGCAAATCACGGTTTGGTTTAAAATCTCTCCGCAGCAAGTGGCTGCGTGACCCTTTGACGCTCTCTTCTTTTCCAGTGCACTCATTCTGGTCGGTGGCCTTTCTGAGCGACTGCGAAGTGCTCAGTGCCCTAGCAGCGATGCCATATCTACGCTCGTCATTTACAATGTATGCACCTGGCGATTCATTATCTTTCACCCTCCATGCAGGAGAAAGAGTGACGACCAGGGCTTCTCCTTCAGGCAAATGTATCTCTTGGCCACGTATTGGGTGCGAATGTGAGTTGGGGTCCCAATGCCTATCTTCTGCATTAACTAGTAGAATATCGTCTTCTGTTAAAGCAATGTTCGTTCTCTTCGTAACGTTTTCATTGTTCTCAATGGTAAGCAAGATTGGATCCTTGTTGAGTACAATTCTATCGGTTTCAATCGTCTCCGTAATCTTGACGTGCTCGTCTTGGGTGAGAACAGCAGCTTCCTTTTTGGTCTCCATATTACTCCTTATCACTGAACTTTCAACAATCTTGTGGAAACCATGAACCAGCACGTCGAAAGCTCTAACTCGTAGCGTTTCGTCAGTCATCTTATAAATTTCTCTAATGCTGACAGAAAAGATTACTCGAGGTTGGCCGTCCGTCTGAATTAAATAAGCGTATCTCAGAACCGAAGAAGATTGATACGACAGGAGTCGATAGATGAAAGAAGAGCTGTAAAGACGATCCTGAAAAGTCCATAGTGTGAAGAACTGGGTTGTTTGTATGTGATACGCATGATGCGAGTAACGCTCGTCCAAATTTAGAAATTTTCTTAAGTAGTTTTCTGCTTGACGTATATGTCTATGTACATCATAGCAAAGTCCCGCAAGCAGTTTTCTCCGAATTGGGGGATTAAATGCACTTGTAGTCTCTCGACTGAGAATTTGCAGCCTGGTCCTGACGGACATCAAATCACCAAAGATCTGCGATACAAGATCCATAGCGCTATCTATTCACTTTTGCACCTTTCTTTCTTCGCAACGTTTAACGCACTTCTATGTCCAAAAACTTGTATTCGCAGGTCTAATTACCGGGCAACGTGTTCTCCTTTATATTGAGAGCCAACAATGCGCTTGATCGTTTATGTACTGTTGCTAATCCCATTTTAACTTTTGCTCTGATAGTAATTATTACTTTGCTTCCCTTACTTTTACAACTCACCCGTGTTGCTTTCCCTGAATGTATAAAACTCGCTCTCCCGTTCACTCGATCTAATTGAACTATTTCGCTGCTCCGTTAGGGAATGAGGAAACGACAAGCGCTACAGGAAGCGAAGAGGCGAAATACTTTTGTAGCCCCACCGCAGTTAAAGAGTGTGGAGGGATTGTAAATGCTCGTCTAGTTCTCGAAATATATACTACAGGGTGTCCCACGAACGGCGCAACTGGGAATTAAGAGTGGCGTTACTTGTAACCGAAACCTGTACATACATAAGTCATACAACAAATGTTAGCCCTGTCCAAGTAGATATTTTTAAACATAGAAACAACAAACGGGGTGCAATTTGTTCATGCAGTGTTGCCAAATGTAAGTGAAAGTGTAAATTTATTTTTCCACAAAGCATGGAAAATTGCATGTCAAACATTCGTACGGAAATTTGGACGTCAATTTCCACCTTGGGTAGGTGGACTATTTCGCCATCTATAGTTCAGAGAAGAAAACCGATCGTTTTCGCGTATAGCCAATCCTGAAATGCCTCGTAAAGGCGTACCGGTCCAAATGGGTGTTTTTTAAAAAATATGAGGTACAGTGGCAACACTGTTGATGTTTGAATGCAACAAAAGGTATGTTTAGTGATGGTCTATGACATGGAAATACTGGAAACAGGAAAAAAAGAAAATGAAAATTATGGTGAAAATAGTGTTACTTACCTACTCCTGCAAACCATGCGAAATAGTCCACCTACCCAAGGTGGAAATTGACGTCCAAATTTCCGTACGAATGTTTGACATGCAATTTTCCATGCTTTGTGGAAAAATAAATTTACACTTTCACTTACATTTGGCAACACTGCATGAACAACACTGCACCCCGTTTGTTGTTTCTATGTTTAAAAATATCTACTTGGACAGGGCTAACATTGGGTGTATGACTTATGTATGTACACTTCGCAACATCTTATTTGACCGCTCTGAAAAATTTCAAAGTCCGGAATTCGTAAATTTGGCAGCATAGCGCTTCAGAGCCAACTAAGAGTAGCCAACTTTGCAGCATTTCTTCTTCCTGAATGAAAACGCTCGTGATTTTTTTTCATTCTTTCACATTCCATAAAGTAAAGATACCCTAAAGCAGTAATAAAATATATGAGTAGACAAAAAATGTTAAGTAGAAATACGAATGTTGAAAATATGTCAAGATTCTTCGTTCTGAATTTGAAAATAGGAAAATGTATGTGCATTGTGAAACACTGAAAAGGTTCTCATCCACCTGGAAAGAATTGCGGTCACATTTGAATGCAAGAAGGCGAATTTATGATGATTTTATGCGAAATGTTTAGTAAAGATACCTTGCACAACACCAAACGATTCTGCAAAGTGTGTCTTTTCCTTGGTTCTTGGCGAAAAATGGTTCGAAACTCCGGCATCAACTGAGATTAACATGTTTTACTGAGCTTTATGGTAGCAATCTCCTGGAGTAGTTGGTTAGATGACAGAACATTCGTTTTTTTTACTGTTTTCGTCAAGATCGAAACATCGTAGGTTCAAATCCCACCCTTTCCTTATTATTTTTTCCTTTTTATTTACCGAGTACGAAGTGTTCTAATAACGTAATATAATATTATATTATACTGTAAATATTTATGCGATGCATGCTCGGTGGCGGCGATTGGGTTTTAAAACTGATGGGCCAAAGTGGGGGGGAGGGCAAGGACAGTTTCTTTCCCTTGGTAGATAATGTTTAGCATAGTGCGGGGTCATCTGCCCCTCCACACTCCATAATCGTCGCCACTGTGCATGCCTCAAGTAATGCTTCTACTAATGTTTTTAATCTTTCAGTGATTGGCAGGATTTTAGGAAATACTTTTCCTTTCATTCAGCTGTTATAAGTTAACACATATTAAGAACTTACATGTCAACTTTCTGCATCCGGAAATGCTTTACATAAATCGCATAAATATCAACGGAAATATCCAAGAAACGTAGATAAGCATTCTTGTCCAAAGCCGTTTACTTCCCGAAAAATATTTTGCAAAGAAGTAGGTTTGAACCCATGACCTTTCATTCCATAAGCAAACGATTCCCCTACACCACACGGTTCACGTTAAACTGCAGGTCCAGTCCCGATTAGCCTTACTATGCATAAACTTGACTTGAAACACCAAATCAACCAATTCATCTCCTTTCAGAGTGTGCCTTCTATGATAATGTAGTCGGCCAGCATCCGAAAATACAGTTCTGCTTCGCGTATACCAGAGTGTAATTGCATTTAATATTGTGACTAATTTTACTTTCAAACTACAGATTAAAGCGATAATAGTGTCCAGAAAAAGAACCTCAAAGTAGATCTTCACACAAAGTATTTTAATCCATTGCCAAACATTTCAGTTAAGAATAATATTATGCTTTTGCATTGACCGTATTTTCGATTCATGGTGAATTTGCTAATCCGACCATGTCAAGAAATCTAAATATGTAAGTTTTACTAGTAAATGCATTTAAAATGCACGAAACAACAGGGGAGGAGAAAAATAAACCTAAAAAATAAGTGAAAATGCAACAAAAACGGTTAAAAATTCTGACAAATGAACTAAAAGCCAAAAAAGGCCGAAAAATGAAAAAAACTGTAAAATATAAAGTGTTTTCCGGCTCTAACTGAAGGGAAACTGACATATCAGGTTTAGCATTGTTTTTAAGGTTCAGAAAAAAGTTGCTTTTCCATCAACTTCCAGACCCTAATTAGTAATTATGACAATTGAAAAAGTTGGAGGTAGCTTACTTAAGATTTTCTTGCTAAGGGATCGTATCGTCCCATATCTCCACTTCATAATAAAGAAAAACATCAAGTTCATATTTCGAAAATGACTTGGAGTTTTCCACCACGAAAATGTGTTTTTCATAGTTTGAAGTTCGTTAGTATTATCTTTCAAGGTTTCCATTGTTTTAATTTCACACATATTTTATATTTCATATGTTCCTCTCTCTTTTCATACAGTCTTTGGAAAAAAGCTGAAGTTTCTTGTCAAACGGGGTCTGGTTCAAATGACTCATTTTTGCTCTCCTACTTTAAACAAACAACAAAATACTTCGAAACTAAACGATTGCTTGTTCAAAACACGGAATTTTAACACAATTTCAAAATATGACAAAACGCCAATAGAAATGTTCATCATTTTTCTCTTTCAGCATTTCTCGATTTTCTCTGAATTCGTTTCCTCATGACAATTGCCATGAGGAAATTATAGATATGACATGACAATATGTGTGAATTTGTTTCTTCAAACTGGTAGCAAATTTTAACATTAGCTACTTGGAGAAGTGGTAGCGTGCTTGATTCTTACAAGGGAGGTCGTAGGTTCGATTCTCCACCTAGGAAGGATTTTTTTCAGGAGTATATCGTTGGGTGTAAAGTTTATCCACCGTGCTAAGAAGTTAATATTGGTCTCTGTATTTCACGATAGGAGGAAGTGACATGCCACGTGGAATGCGCAGAATCAAGTTACATAGAGCTAAGTCTGTAATGGTGGTTTCGAATATTGCAAAGTTAGTGCGGAAAGTTTGTTATATCTGATTCTCGTACTTTCTGTTCAAAGAAGACAAACATTTTAGATACAAAGCAGTGAGGAATTAACGATCATTATGAGGTTTTGAATTTTTTGTTTGTCACTCACTATATAAATACTTATTAGTAATTTCTTATCGAATCGGCCTTCGTTGCAATAACAATTTATTTATGTTAATTAGCGATTTACTATTAGTTTTAGACGCATGGTAAGATGGTGGTGAGGGGGTTGACAAGTCATTACGAAGGAACGGACATAAAATTACCAATCTTAGCAATTTGAACTCATTAAACGCTCTCCTTCTTTACAGTACTGCACTACATTACTACTTAACATAACTGTATATCTTTTTTTTGTATATCGAAATCAAATAATCAATATTTTAGGTGTCGGTGAAGAACAAACAATACATAACTTAAAGAACATTACATTTTGCATCCTGAATACATATGTGATTTGTGGATTAATCATGATGTGTGTGTTAACACAACATAAGAACAATAACTAAAAAGAAAAGTTTTAACTTTAAATCTTGGAAATCTCCAACTTCTAAGGAGAAATATGCACAGAAGGGACGTCCCTCAAGTGTGCATCGGATTCATTTTTTAAATATTCTAATATCAACGGTATCTGTTCAGCAAACAAAAAAAAAAAAGAAAAAAAAAGTGGAGAGGGTGGGATTTGAACCCGCGACCTTTCACACTTGATGAAAAATAAGGATAGCAGCGCCTAACCAACTGATCTACGTTAACTTAATGGCGTTATAACCTTAAAAACATTTTGACGTTTATGAAGACTCCCACCTTCCTGTGTTTCAAGCACATTTTCTCGACAAGTGTAAATTATATGTTTTTGAGAACTGTTCGATATTATGCAAGGTATTGTAAATAAAATGTCGCATAAACTCCTCACAAATTTGCTTCTTTCTGCACAAACTTGATGGCAATTTCCTCCAGGTGGAGAAAAACTCTATTCAGTGTTTCAAACCCCCCAAATTTCAAGTCGAGCAAGCAGAATCGTAAATATCCTTCAAGGTTCTTTTTCAAATTTATTATTTCTGTTTGATTGTGTATTATAATAGCGGTTTATAGTTTCTAAGTTCATGGAAAGTGTTAAATTGAAAACCTATCACCGCAGCGTTTTTCGTCTAGTGGAAGGACCTACTCAAAGTTGGCTACTCTCACCTGGAGCTGAAGTGCAATGTTGCTAAGTTTCGATTTCGGGACTTAGAATTCTTTCGGGGCGGTCAAATAAGATGTTGCGAAGTGTACCACATAAAAAAAAAAAACTACATTCTATTGTTCCCTCATAAGAAAGTTCATTGCCGCAGCACTCAAGTATTTTATTCCAGCCTATTTCGGCTGTTTCGTCCTGAGAAGGAGAGATCGACGTTCGAACCATGTTTGTACACTTCGCAACATCTTATTTGACCGCCCCGAAAGAATTCTAAGTCCCGAAATCGTAAACTTAGCAACATTGCACTTCAGCTCCAGGTGAGAGTAGCCAACTTTGAGTAGGTCCTTCCACTAGACGAAAAACGCTGCGGTGATAGGTTTTCAATTTAACACTTTCCCTGAACTTAGAAACTATAAACCGCTATTATAATACACAATCAAACACAGAAATAATAAATTGGAAAAAGAACCTTGAGGGATATTTACGATTCTGCTTGCTCGACTTGAAATTTGGGGTGGTTTGAAACACTGAATAGAGTTTTTCTCCACCTGGAGGAAATTGCCATCAAGTTTGTGCAGAAAGAAGCAAATTTGTGAGGAGTTTATGCGACATTTTATTTACAATACCTTACATAATATCGAACAGTTCTCAAAAACATATATTTTACACGACTTGTCGAGAAAATGTGCTTGAAACACAGGAAGGTGGGAGTCTTCATAAACGTCAATATGTTTTTAAGGGTATAAATTCATTAAGTTAACGTAGAACAGTTGGTTAGGCGCTGCTATCCTTTTTTTTCATCAAGTGTGAAAGGTCGCGGGTTCAAATCCCACCCTCTCCAATTTCTTTTTTTTCTTTTTTTGTTTGCTGAAGCTTAACAGATACCGTTGATATTAAAATATTTAGAAAATGAATCCGATGCACACTTGAGGGACGTCCCTTCTGCGCATATTTTCCCTTGGAAGTTGGAGATTTCCAGGATTTAAAGTTAAAACTATTCTTTTTAGTTATTGTTCATATGTTGTGTTAACACACACATCATGATTAATTCACAAATCACATATATGTATTCAGCATGCAAAATGTAATGTTATTTAAGTTATGTATTGTTTGTTCTTCACTGACATTTAAAATATTGATTATTTGATTTCGATATACTAAAAAAACAGAAAGTAAAATTCGTGGGGGTATTAATGTGTCTGACAAATTTACAATTCATGATGGGTTAAAACAAGGAGATGCATTATCTCCATTGCTCTTTAATTTTGCCTTAGAATATGCTGTTATGAAGGTAAAAGAAACTAACGAAGGACTAAAATTAAATGGTATGACTCAGTTGTTAGCATACGCAGATGATGTAGACATATTTGGGGATGATATAAATACAATTAAGAATAATGCTAAAATATTTTTCAAAACTGCTAAAGAGATAGGTTTGGAAGTTAACAAAGAGAAAACTAAATATATGCTACAGGCCGAAACCAAGTGTACGTAATAACCAAAATCTAATTATTGATAACAACTCGTTTGAACCAGTTTCCAAATTCAAATACTTAAGAGTAATATTAACAAATGAAAATGATATTAAAGAGGAAATAAAAAGTAGGCTTAATTCAGGAAATGCATGTTACTTCTCTCTTCATAAACTTTTGTCTTCTCGTTTAATATCTAAGAAACTAAAAGTTAAAATATACAAAACAGTAATTTTGCCTGTAGTATTATATGGATGTGAAACTTGGTCCCTTACGTTGAAAGAGGAACATAAATTGAGAGTATCTGAAAATAAGATCCTTAGGAAAATATTTGGACCTAAAAGGGATGAGGAGACAGGTGAGTGGAGAAGGTTACATAATTTGTATTCATGTCCAGATATTATTAGAATAATTAAATCAAGAAGACTTACGTGGGCAGGCCACGTGGCACGAATGGGAGAGTATAGAGGACTTTACAGGATTCTTGTTGGGAAACCTGATGGTAAGAGACCTGTAGGAACACAAGACGAAGATGGAGGGACAACGTTGAGATGGATTTAAATGAAATCGGTAGGGATGGAAAAGAGTATATAGAACTTGCTCAAGATAGGGACAGATGGAAGGCCTGTGTTGCTGTAGCCATGAACCTTCGGGTTTGAGAAGGCTAGAGAGTTATTTAGTTAGTTATACTAAAAAAAGATATACAGTTATGTTAAGTAGTGATGTAGTGCAGTACTGTAACGAAGGAGAGCGTTTAATGAGTTCAAATTGCTAAGATTGGTAATTTTATGTCCGTTCCTTCTTAATGACTGTTTTCAATCCCCTCACCACCATCTTACCATGCGTCTAAAACTAATAGTAAATCGCTAATTAACATAAATAAATTGTTGTTGCGACGAAGGCCGATTCGATAAGAAACTACTAATAAGTATATATATGGTGACTGACAAACAAAACATTCAAAACCTCATAATGATCGTTAATTCCTCACTGCTTTATATCTAAAATGTTTGTCTTTTTTGAACAGAAAGTACGAGTATCAGATATAACAATCTTTCCGCAGTAACTTTGCAATATTCGAAACCATCATTACAGACTTAGCTCTACGCAACTTGATTCTGCGCATTCCACGTGGCATGTGACTTCCTCCTATCATCGAAATACTATTTCCTTTCCTCTCGTGAAATACAGAGACCAATGTTAACATCTTACCACGGTGGATAAACTTTACACCCAACGATATACTCCTGAAAAAAATCCTGCCTAGGTGGAGAATCGAACCTACGACCTCCCTCGTGAAAAATCAAGCTCGCTACCTCTTCTCCAGATAGCTCTTGTTAAAATTTACTACCAGTTTTAAGAAACCAATTTGCACCTAATGTCATATCTATAATTTCCTCATGGCAATTTTCATGAGGAAACGAATTCAGATAAAATCGAGAAACGCTGAAAGGGAAAAATGATGAACATGTCTATTGGCGTTTTGTCATATTTTGTAAATTGTGTAAAAATTCCGTGTTTTGAACAAGCAATCATTTAGTTACGAAGTATTTTGTTATTTGTTTAAAGTAGGAACAGGAGAGCGAAAAGGAGTCATTTGAACCATACCCCGTTTGACAAGAAACTTCAGCTTTTTTCCAAAGACTGTATGAAAAGAGAGAGGAACTTATGAAATATAAATTATGTGTGAAATTAAAACAATGGAAACCTTGAAAGATAATACTAACGAACTTCAAACTATGAAAAACATATTTTCGTGGTGGAAAACTCCAAGTCATTTTCGAAATATGAACTTGATGTTTTTCTTTATTATGAAGTGGAGATATAGGACGATACGATCCCTCAGCAAGAAAATTTTAAGTAAGCTACCTCCAACTTTTTCAATTGTCATAATTACTAATTAGGGTCCGGAAGTTGATGAAAAATCAACTTTTTTTCTGACCCTTAAAAACAATGCTAAATCTGATATCATGTCAGTTTCCCTTCAGTTAGAGCCGGAAAACACTTTCTATTTTACATTTTATTTTTGCATTTTTATGCCTTTTTTGGCTTTTAGTTTATTTGTCAGTATTTTTAACAGTTTTTGTTGCATTTTTACTTATTTTTTAGGTTTATTTTTCTCCTCCCCTGTTGTTTCGTGCATTTTAAATGCATTTACTAGTAAAACTTACATATTTAGATTTCTTGACATGGTCGGTTTAGCAAATTCACCATGAATCGAAAATACGGTCAATGGAAAAGTATAATATTATTCTTAACTGAAATGTTTGGCAATGGATTAAAATACTTTGTGTGAAGATCTACTTTGAGGTTCTTTTTCTGGACACTATTATCTGTAGTTTTTGTATTGATCTGTATTATCTTTAATCTGTAGTTTTAAAGTAAAATTAGTCACAATGTTAAATGCAATTACACTCCGGTGTACGCGAAGCAGAACTGTATTTTCGGATGCTGGCCGACTACAGTATCATAGAAGGCCCAGTCTGAAAGGAGGTGAATTGGTTGATTTGGTGTTTTAAGTCAACTTTATGCATAGTAAGGCTAATCGGGACTGCACCTACAGTTTAAAGTGGGATCCGAACCGAGTGCATAAAATAACGTGAACCGTGTGGTGTAGGGTGATCGTTTGCTTATGGAATGGAAGTTCATGGGTTCAGACCTACTTCTTTGCAAAACCTTTTTCGGGAAGTAAACGGCTTTGGACGAGAATGCTTATCTACGTTTCTTGGATATTTCCGTTGATATTTATGCGATTTATGTCCAGCATTTCCGGATGCAGAAAGTTGACATGTGTTAACTTATAACAGCTGAATGAAAGGAAAAGTATTTCCTAAAATCCTACCAATCACTGAAAGATTAAAAACATTAGTAGAAGCATTACTTGAGGCATGCACAGTGGCCACGATTATGGAGTGTGGAGGGACAGATGACCCAGCACTATACTAAACATTATCTACCAAGGGAAAGAAACTGACCTTGCTCTCCCCCCACCTTGCCCCATCAGTTTTGAAACCCAATCGCCGCCACTGAGCATGCATCGCATAAATATTTACAGTAATATCATATAATATTATATTACGTTATTAGAACACGTCGTACTCGGCAAATAAAAAGGAAAAAATTATCAGGAAAGGGTGGGATTTGAACCTACGATGTTTCGATCTTGACGAAAACAGTAAAAAAACGAAAGTTCTGCCATCTAACCAACTACTCTAGAGATTGCTAACATAAAGCTCAGTAAAACACGTTAATCTCAGTTGAATCAACATTGTGCCGGAGTTTCGAACCATTTTTCGCCAAGAACCAAGGAAAAGACACACTTTGCAGAATCGTTTGGTGTTGTGCAACCTATCTTTACTAAACATTTTGCATAAAATCATCATAATTTTGCCTTCTTGCATTCAAATGTGACCGCAATTCTTTCCAGGTGGATGAGAACCTGTTCAGTGTTTCACAATGCACATACATTTTCCTATTTTTCAAATTCAGAACGAAGAATCTTGTGATATTTTCAACATTCGTATTTCTACTTAACATTTTTTTGTCTACTCATGTATTTTATAACTGCTTTGGGTATCTTTACTTTATGGAATGTGAAAGAATGAAAAAAAATCACGAGCGTTTTCATTCAGGAAGAAGATATGTTGCAAAGTTGGCTACTCTTAGTTGGCTCTGAAGCGCTATGCTGCCAAATTTACGAATTCCGGACTTTGAAATTTTTCAGGGCGGTCAAATAAGATGTTGTGAAGTGTACCACTGACCTACTTATCGCTAGCTCGCTAATCCCTTACAGCTGCAACGAAAAAGTCTGCTCCCCCGATCAAACTGTACAGCTTTTTCTCTTCACTTTCTTACGTCGAACACAAATATTTTACACACAAATAATCCTATCTCAACTTATTATTAACATATATTCATATTTTCAGTCACTGATTGACGCATAGTCGTAACGTAATTTCCTGAGAAATATGGTGCGAAAAGGTTAATTCCCCCATTTATAAAAGTTCGACTCTGTTGTTGAGTGCGTTGGGTGATCGTACACTCCGGGTTCGAGTCCCGTCAGCCTGGACGAGGCTGTTTTGCGAGTGTCTCTTCATCCATTTAACATAATCAAGATTCATCGTCGTGAATTGCCAAAAATGGAAGAAAAGCGACGTAAAATAAATAATAAATATCAAATACAAATGACTTCTAAAAAACAGTGGGCTGGCCAACGACAAAGCTTCATACTGTCCATAACTGCACAAATTAACCTAACAGTCCATAACCCCCCACCCCCCACGTTCCTTTTGAGCAGGGAATCATTTCGTGGGCTTATAACTGAACAAAATATAAGACATAAAAAAGAACAAAGTAGGTTTCAGGGGTGACCAGTGGCATAGCAGCAGCTCCCTCAATGCAGGGAAGGGGAAAGCTAGGGACCTGTCTATGCAGTAAAGTACAGCTGTTCCCTGTGCATTGCGCCATGACTGAATATCACGGTAGTGTGGGCTGTGGAGTTATAGGGCATAATATGATAAGATGACCTGATTACTGCAACAATTCTATGCTGTCTCTCTTCGCCCGAAAAATATACGCAGTGTTAGTGGTATAGGTGCACACACCGCACTGCGAGAGAAGGGGGCCCAAGCCTCAAGACTACATTCCGAGATCGGAAAGTGAAAGAATGAAAATAATTATGATGATAAATTGATTTCAAGTTTCTCCGATTTGAAACACAATTTATTAAATAGTTTTTAATTTTGCGTACATGTTATGTGCCCATATTTCTGTTATTCATTTAAATTATTAAACTAATTAATATGTTAATATCTGCTATTTATATATCAAGTTAAAACATCATGACACTTTTCTGAATGAGTTGAAAGGCGCTAAGACTTAAAATGTGCTAAGGTGACAGAGAACAGGCGATTGCTTTACAAGCCGTTAACATGTGCTGTTCCCGAACAGCGATATCTCATTATATCTAATCATCACGATCTCTTGCACAAACACTGCGTCATAAATGAAACAATAAAGAAAGATTCCGCCGAACTACCGTCCAATTAAAAATTATGGCTACTCGAGTTTGCTCTCGAATTAAAAATAAACCAGTTAACTTATTGAATTGTGAGTTAAGCTATAATAACTATTTTTTTCAATTATGCCTTCAATTTCTTATCCTCGTGAGAACCAAATAAAATGCCGCTTTTTTGGTGTTTTTCAAACTACGTTCTCTTTGAGATTCTGTAATTAAAAAACTTGTGGTCCAATCGTGACGAAATTTAAATACGTAGCTCTACTGGTTAATTTTTTGATTGGAGCTCAAACTCGAGTCTCCATAATGTTTAATCCGACTGTAGACAATCATTCGCTTTCAGGTCAATTGCCCTCAAATAGTACCAACACAGAGAAAACAGAAATGGCATAGTCTCCCTCCTTTCCGTACTTTCAAGCGACAACCCTGGAATCAGCCAAAAACGGCGTCACCCACTCCCTCCCCTTCCTTGACGTCCCCTAGCCCACAAGCAAGAAAAAACAGCGTCGGAGATCCAATTGCGTACATGGGCCAATGTTGAGGGTCTCAAACAGTTACCAAAATTCTGGTTTGAAAGATTGCGTTAATACATGTTATACAAAGTATAGCTAAATCTAAAGAATAGACTCGATAACATGGAGTCATGGACATCGTAATTCTACCTTCAACATTTTATCATTCCACATCATTGTCTGGATTCATCCACGAAATAGATCGGTGACGTAAAATAAAAAAATAGAAATAGCTTTATAGGAAACATTTTAATTGAATAGGTCGCAAATTCTTTCAAAATAATGTGACGTGTAGAAATGTTTATATTACAATCGAAGCAAGCAAGAAATATTTTTCTGCAAAATTGAGGGTAAAACAGGCAATTTTGACCAAATATTTAGTCTAAAATTGCATACTACAGTAAAATGTTGTTAACCGTAAGAGGCTGCTGGTAGATCAGAATGTAATCTTGATTTATTTGGGGGAGGCAAATGGTATATCGCCAAATGCCGTGGCGATATATCGCTGACACGATATATGTTCTAAAATATCGTGACTATATATTGCCCAACACTATTAAGAACTAATAACCTGGAAGTAAAATTGAAAGTTTAATTCAAATATAAACGAAAGAAGGCAAGGAGAGGAGATTTAAAATTGTAAACAGATTTAATAAAGGATTCAAAGGTTCGTATGTAAGCGAAGATATGTGGCCCCCGAGAAAAGTGAGTTTACACTGGATATAAAGCAAAGCAAACAGCCCGACTATTTATTAAAGTTCTTGAAAGAAATGGGTCAGAGAAAAAAGGCCATCCCTTTGGCTGGTCGCAAATCCGAGTTAACCAATTTTCAGGACCAAACTTGAAACCAAAGCTGAAGAAATGAAAACAGACAGTTTCTGGATCAGCGCTTCTTTCAAATATTCATTGCCGGTAATTGCGAAGATTAGGGTGGATGGAAATACGATCAGATTGATGAAGTGACAATCAGAAACCTATATGGACGACACAACCCAGGCACCAGAGACTCGTTAGTCTGATAAATGCAGTTCAGGGTCAGACTCCAAGACACACATTTTGGCGAAGTACAAGATAATTTCGACTATATTTTTCTTATTCAATTTATTCGACATAGCATGCAGTTTTTCTTGCATAACAATTGTATTACTGAATTCTAATTAGATTTCTTTATGTGTAAATATTTAGCGTACTACAAACTGCACGAGAAATTACGCTACTGGTTTTATATATAGCCTCATTAATCAGTTCCTCAGCGAGGGAGGGGGGTGCAAAACTGATATAGCAGTCACCGTAATCAAGATGTCTCGGACTCGATTTTCAGTGGCGGCACATATAAATAGTATAAATACCGTCACAATAATAGCAAAACCTGTGCTAAGGTGATAATGCATACCCATAGACCATAAGGTAAAATGGTTTCTGTGAAAGGGGGAAATAAACGTATGACAATTAAGGTAGCATTGTCCAGATGTTACCTTAACATCTGGACACCCCTTAACACTCCCAAATAAATTAGTCTGCGCTTGCATATGTGTGTGAGGGGAAGGGAGAGGAGAGCGTATAGTTTTGAATTCTATTACCCACGTGTTTAAGTGACATTTCAGAAGCTGAATATCTTTTCCCCGGCATCATGAAACATGACCTTGAGACTGCGTATCGTATCGTTAACTAAATAACGGAGAAAAGGATGGTAATTGGACATTATTGATTGTTTTGGTGTAGTTCACTTTTCTTTTCTGTCACTTTTGACTAATCGCGAAGATGAGGATGAGCTCTGGATTTCTCCCTATACTTAAGTCGCAATTAGTCATCATGCACAGTTTTTTGCTCCACAACTACGTAAGTTTGAATAGAAAAGAATAGTTACAAGGAACACAGATATTTGCTAGTAAAAAAAGCGTGATCTCGGCGCTTTACAAAAGTACAAAAAACATTTTTTCTTTGTAATTAACAAATCACCCAAATTTTTAACCGCTACGGCCACTAGGCCTAACTACAGTATAACAAAGCGTCTCAGGTTCAACTACAGTATCTGCCTCGATCAATACTCTCATCACGGGAATTTGAACGTCCTTTCTACAACAATTCTTTTCTCAAAAACCACGACAGTGCAGTTATGCAACGTGCGTGTATAAATTTTAGCCACAGAAGATCCTACATGTGTAGGGGTTCGAGGAATAAAGACAGAGTGTCTACCAAATGGCAACCGTTAAGGAGAAAGGGGGACGGGATGGATAAACCTGCAAACGTTATCAACCTTTTGTTACCAACACGGTTAACAACAGATGTTCTCAAAATGTTGGTAACCATAACACTACTTTCACTTTACTTTTGTTAATAACTTTTTTTAACATTTTGGCTGCAAGATGCCGACCGTGGAGGACGTTGTACTCTCTGTGGCAGCGTGTGTCATTTTGTCGAAACAGAGGAGACCGAAGATTCTGGGTGAGACCTTCACTGCGGACAGGAGCTAATTGTAGGGGAAGTGCCCTTTGATCTGTACCGACTTCTAGTGGATAACAACATTTCTGTTTCCAACACGGGAAATCTGTTGAAAACATGAGATGTTGATAAGAAATTCACAAGCGTTTTTCGAAATATTAACGACATTTGCTGGTAACATGTGTGAGCAACCCCGGTGTAAACGCGGCTTAAGAGCATGGATAAATCCTGGAAAGTTTCGATACAAAGTTTGTTTTCCAACAGTTTTGTTATCCTGAATTGGTATTGAACTCCAGCTAGGATCGTAGCAGTTAGTTAACACACTATTCTGTTCATCTTTTGAAACTTTTCAGGTACTACAAATCGACAAAAACACTCGAAATAGACGATTACGTTACATTTACATGTAAATGTAATGTAATTGTTTGAGCAATGTTAATTTGTTCGAGCAATAAAATATAAATAAGAATTTAAGAACTAAGAAGGATTCACAGTATTTATAACTTGACCAAAACAAATAATGGGCAGACTGAAATTCAAGATTACTCATTCTAAAATATCTCCATAATTGATTGGGGCCTCCCCCATGGCGCAGTGGTAGCGTTATTGCTTTGTAATCAAGGGGTCCCGGGTTCGATACCCGGTGGAGGCACAAGTGGTTCGGATCCCACTTTAAACTGTAGGTCTAGTCCCGATTAGCCTTACTGTGCATAAAGTGGACTTAAAACAGCAACTCAAACCAAACCATTGATTGATTGATTTGGTTTATTTTAATTCGCTTTTCTGCCACCTTTGGCTAATCGCGAAGATGAGGATGATATGATGAACTAACAAATGACATCAATGTCTAGACCAGGATTGAAACCCGAGACTAGTGTTGCCCACGAGACGAGACAGGCTGTGCTGTGACAGGAAATGCTGTCTCGTCTCGAAAATATTCGTTTGTCTTATGACACATGGTCAATCTCGTCTCGTCTCGAATTTTTAGAAGCCTGTCCCGTCTCGTCCCGTGGGCAACACTACCCGAGACACCTGGCGCCGTAGCGAGCTGTGCTAACCACATCACCACGGAGTGTTTCGTACATCATGCAATATCAACAATTGCAAGGGACACGTGATATAGGGGAAATCCACGAACGAACAAATGTAAGCATGATGTGTTTGCTGCCTCGTTTCAAACACGCAGACTGTAATGTTATTACAATTTATTTATTAGAAATAAAGTGAACTAGCGCTATTGCAAATCGAGTTCGTTATAAAAAGCAGGCTGAAAAGAAACAAAAATCACCGGCAGATGAATATTCTTGAGCCATTTCGGTGACTGAGTACGTTTAGTGATCAACACATGATCCCTCTCTACCGAATGTTCCGGACACGAGTTTCCACCTGGACAAAAATGTCACTGAATCTTATGTCCTCGTATTTACTATTTGCCCGAAAGTGTAGGAAAATTACGTACAATGAGAATATTATAAATTCACACGAATTATTCCGGAAATTCATCTAGATGTCAGAATCTCGCTCGTTTGCTACAAAACGTTGTTTCCAGGGTGAACTAAAAGTTGACATTTTGGTGCCATCCGAAAATATTACTCTTACATTTCAATGTTGATATCAAGTTGCTACAATGAATGATAAATATGTACAATTTATATCATGAAGTGCAGAACAAACTAGTACAGGCAGTAAGTATGCACCGAACTCAATGTAATTCCTTTCAGTGAAATATTAATTTCTTCCTACAACTTCTTTAATAGAGCATTCAAGATTAACCAGTTTGAGTGGGGAGAAAGAGAGACATAGAGAGATAGAGAGAAAGAGAGAGAGAGAGAGAGAGAGAGGGGGGAGAGAAAGTTTTTAATTCGCATGTTCCTAGTATTGCATCTAATAATTCGAGGAATTTTCTTGATACCAATTTTTGAAACACATAATTTTTCTTACATGCATATCAGTTGTCGGTAAAATTTATAGGTTGCCACTGTTTTCTAAAATAAGCTAGGGGTCTTGGGTTCGAATCCCGGCTTGGGCATGTATGTTTGTGAGTGTACATTCATCAATTTAATCATATCATCACTCATCACCATCTTCGTATATTAGCCTAAAGTGGCACAAACAGCTAAGTAAAATAAAGCAAATCAATCAAGCAATGAATCAATCAATCATTAAATGAAAAGAGCCTCGCAATTATTTTCTTATGAGACAAACACGATTAGCAATAACGCTATTACAGATAGGAATAATTTTCAAATAAATTGTAATAACCCGGGTTCGAGTCCTGGTCGAGCCTGCATTTTTCGCTGAAAATTTCTACATTTCAGTCTGCGTGTTCGAAACGAGGCAGCAAACACATCATGCTTACATTTGTTCGTTCGTGGATTTCCCCTATATCACGTGTCCCTTGCAATTGTTGATATTGCATGATGTACGAAACACTCCGTGGTGATGTGGTTAGCACAGCTCGCTACGGCGCCAGGTGTCTCGGGTTTAAATCCTGGTCTAGACATTGATGTCATTTGTTATTTCATCATATCATCCTCATCTTCGCGATTAGCCAAAGGTGGAATAAAAGCGAATTAAAATAAACCAAATCAATCAATCAATTATGAAGATATTTTAGAATGAGTAATCTTGAATTTCAGTCTGCCCATTATTTGTTTTGGTCAGTTTATAAATACTGTGAATCCTTCTTACAACATCGCAAGTATCGTTAATGTTTTCGATTTTGCTCAGGCAAGACTCCCAAGTTGTTGTTTTTAAGTCGTCTCTCTTAACGAGGAACGCTAGTGGCAACCCTGCCACGCGCCCCTGCTAGTTATGTCAGAGCAAGAGTTTGCTGTGTTCGGTTGCATACGTACAGGATAGACTTTAAGCGCTTATAGCACAAAAACTAAGCGCTTTCGAGGTAAACTTTATAGGGAAAAGTTACTTGTTTTTATGATATCTACCAGCTCCCAAGCGTTGTTGAAAGAGTTTTGCGACACCCTGTATAGTAAACGTTCATGCAACTTCCCACTCTTTAAAATTATGCACTTTTTGCGTGAGGTCCGCCATCATAAATTAGGAGGTAGGAAAAGAAACGGATGACACGCTCACTCAACAAGAGGCCTTGCATCAGTGGTGCTTTCAAATCTGGGCCGATTAACAATTACAAAAGTCGGAACGAGTTTACGCCATAGATTGAGCTGATGCACTCGTATCCGGACTGAAATTTTCTGTGTCTTCTACAGATGACTGCAGGCATAGCAGTTTCGTCGACGGACAATATTTTCCAAATAACTGCCCCAAATCAAGAAATGTTCCAAAATAGTGGGACATTAAGTGAGATATAATATGTGACCCCTTACAACTACATCCATGCAACGCTGTAATGCACTTTACTTTACCCTTGCATGTTTCACATTCATATTATTTATTAGTATTTTTTGTGTTAAGAACTCTACACCTTTCCAACGACATTAAAGTCTAAAGTCTTAAAATACCACCATAAAATAGAGATTGTTCATTTTGTGCTCGTAGGCTTGTTTTGTTGCACTAAGTCGCTGTGTATTAGTAGCGACATGTTTTGTGCTGCCATTGGTTGGAAATGTTCCGTGTATACGTCGATCCAAACTGTTTCTTTCAAGATTAGTTGGTAAAACTACACACAATAATGAAACTAGACCGTATGATCGCAATAATCGAGACAGTTAGCTTCTTGTGCTTTTGTAGTCGGGTCAGTTCGTTCTGCCAAGACGACACCATATACTTTTTATAAGTAGTGAATTAAAAACATTTCTTGTGACTAAGAAATGTCTCCCTCTGTTGCTAATATCGGACTCTTGAGATAACAGTGCAGAATAATGGCGTGTTCGCCTCTACCTCAGTTTGGTGAAGCCACTTGTTTTATTGCGACATGTTATGAGAGTTTCTTATTCGACATACCAACAAAATGTGACGCAACATCAGTTTAGGGTTGTACAGAAACGCTTCTGGGTAGTAATGATTCCATTGAAAGTCAATAGTGTTGCTACAACACAGAAGTGTCCGTGACTACAATATGATTATTTAGCATAATATACTTCTCACAACTCGGCCTCGAGAACATTAGTTCATTTCTTTTTCTTAATCGTGTTTTTTTTATCCTGCGTTTGAGACTGGGTAACGACATGAAGACATACGATATTTAAACTTCTTGACTGTATGCTTGCTTTTGGTGCAAGTGAAACTCGTTTGTTTGAGTTGGTGTTTTAAGTCCGCTTTATACACAGTAAGGCTAATCGGGACTGGACCTACAGTTTAAAGTGGAATCCAAACCACGAAATGCCTCCACCGAGTATCGAACCCGGGACCCCTTGATTACAAGGCGACGAAGCAACCACTACGTCATTTTTTAAGGAATACCCCTAACCGGAAGTATCCCCCGTTTTTCAGTATATTCTCAAGATTTTCATTTCTCGGTTATTCTCAATTTTCAGTTTTTCTCATTTGGACAAACACAAATACCCGTGCCTTACCCGGGACTCGAACCCGGAACCCCTGGTGTCGTAGCGCGCCGTGCTAACCAGTCCGCCACGGAGGTCGACATGGCCATAGGCCTTAGGTGGAACTCGTACCCCTCCTACTTGACTGCGAGAAGAACTACCGAAGTAAGAAAGGACCGGGCGTCCGGTAAAAAAGGCGCGAAAACGAAATGCTTCTGCTAGGACGCAAAGAAACACCTGCAGACTTGATGGGTGACGTGGAAGTAGAGGTCAGTTGATGAACAGTTACTGTGAATGGGTGGTTGCAAGGAATGAGATTTATAAAACGTTTTATTGTTCGCTCCATTCGCGAAACAAACATTTCTGTACGCTTCACATCAAGTTTATACGTCAATCATTCATTACGAGTATTACAATTATGCCCTATCTCAGGGGATCCCAAACTTTGTAGTTTTCAAATTTTTCCGAGGCGCCCAAGTCAGAATGTAGGCATAGGCCTATCTAAAACTTGCAACGCTAAGTTAGTGTTGTTAGGTTGCTTGCCTTAAGTTAAAAAATAAGCACATATTTCAAATTCAGAAACATTGTTTATGTAAAAAGGACTAAATAAGCAAATGTTTGGAACAATCATATCTAAAACCATCTGTAGACTTACAAGTAAGTGACATTTCAGTGAAAATATCGCACCCCTGGGCGCCGCGGAGCACACTTTGGGAATCACTGCCCTATTCAATTTTGAATCAGTTTGTGAAGAAAGGTTTAATTAAAATGTCGATTAAGACTCACACCATTATATACTTGGATAGTTTTACTGTACTGGACTTCTGGTAAATTAACACTTAATTCATTTTACAAAGAAATTAAATAAGTTACTTTTCCTTTGCTCGTTTTGTTCAAATGTACAGTCTACATGGAACAGCCATCTGAAGCACCACCCTCCTCCCCCAATCTAATAACTCCAACAGAAATAAAATTTTTGTCGACTATAGTCTCCAAATTCTGTTCTGAACCAGAGAGATAAAATCGTAACGATTCTATTGTGAGTGACCCTTCACAACGATGAAGAAAGTGAGATCCTAGTTCCAGCAAATAAATTGTTAGGGCCGCTTCGGTAGATTATAGTGCACGCTGAGTGTGCACAGAAAATAGAGTTTCAAATATAATGAGTGGCTTCGCAAATGATCTGCGGAGACTGTATTTGTATAAGCATTCTCTTCCTTCCCTGAGGAGAATTGAATAAAACAATGGCTTGGTGTAACTTTCAGAGGCGAGCGGCACGTGACACGCTTAACTTGCAAACCAGCATTCAGAAAGCGACAGGACAAGTTGCATGTGTCACTCTGATTAGGCAATTTTCTCAATACCGTGCTCTTGTTAGCTCATGCGCGGTGAATGTTTGAATTTAAACTAACTGTGCGAGTGTCGCTTGCCGCTTGTAGCTTCTGTGTGAATTCTCCGTGTCGCTTGTCGCCTGTCACTTGTCGTCTGTCGTTTGCAGCTTTTTTGCTTTGTAAGGGAGATTTCACACGAAAGCGACAACCAACACCTGTCCCTTGGAAGCGAACCAGCAGTAATGAATTGAACTTTTCGAACAGAAGCGACACAACAAGATGCAGGTGTCGCTTGTAGCTTGCGTGTCGCTCTGATTTGCCAGTTTTGTTAATACTGTGCATCATGTCGCTTCGTACTTTTGTTCTCGCATGCGCGGTGAATGTTTTGCCTTATATTGAATTTTCTAATGTCGCTTGTTGCTTTGGTATAAAATCTCCATGTCGCCAGTCGCCTGCCGTTTAAGCAGATTCCAGACTGAAGCGTAACGCGGCAAGCGACAAGCCTCGGTAATCAATGATACGTTTCGAACTGATACAGCACGGTAAGCTGCAAATATTGCATGTCGCTTGGTTGTGTCACTCAAACTTGCTATTTTATCAATGTTGTGCATCGTGACGCCTCCACTTGTTGTCGTGCACGGGCGGTGAATGTTTTAGTCTACAAGACAAAAGAGACCCGTGTCTCTTGTCGATGTGGAAGCACACTGTCGCTTGTCGCCTCCGTCAGAATTCTTACCCTGACCCCTTCAAGGAGACTTCAGATCGAAGCGACAAGTGGCAGGCGACAACCGACAGGCAACACTGGCATGGACGTCAGCAGGTTTTTTTTCCAGGGGGGCAAATAAGCCACATTTTCTCCAATGTTTCCTCAAAAAACATTGCTTACATTTGAATTTATCATGTTCGTGCATTAATAAACACTTATTATTGTGGCTTAAATGAAATTATATGTGTGAAATATATAATTTGTTTGACTTTCATTTTCCAGGGGGGGGCACGGCCCCCCTTGCCCCCTTCCGGATACCCACGAACACTGGCGACTTAAATCTAAAGCAAGAAATTCACCGCTCATGCTCGAAAAACCTAATGCATCGACCCGCAAGCGACATGTGCAGCTTGCCCTGTCGCATCAATGCGAAAGGTCGAATTGATTACTGAGGGTTCAATTCCAAGCGATACGTATCTCTTGTCGCTTGTTACCTATTGTGTTTCGCTTGGTAGCGTTCCAATAAAGAGCTTCGTTTCACACCGTTGCCGCATGATAGGCAGCACAAGCCTTCTTTGATTTCTGAAATCATCAAACAACACATAAAAGTATGCAAAGTAAAAATTAAGATTCAGCGATTAGGGTAAATGTGATTATTTTCTCAATTCCTAAGTGGGGCTAAAACTCCTTAAGTACGCCACTGACTGCGCCGCAGTTAATCCCTTTCTAACTCCACCGCGAGAGGAACTCTGCTTTCTCCCCTCCCCCTTTCTAATGCACTGCGACGAAACAGATACATGCAAGCTAGAGTCCAGCGCAGATAATTCTGCCGTGCGATGCGCGAAACAACTAAAGAAGCAGTGTTGCTAATGGAGCAGATAGAAAAATCGCTGCAGTGCGCCGATGCACAGCTGTTACGTACAACAATAAAATTAGAGAATTCAGGTCTATCTAACGTTGAGTTTTAAACGTCATGCATTATACCAGGACTAGGATTAATATGTACTAACAAGTGGCTTTGTATGTAGCTACATACATATGGACTAAGAATTCGCAAAATATGAACTAACACATAAGTAAAATTACCAAAAATGCTGCAAAGAAGACTTCTTCATACGATTCCTTATTTGAGTGATTTCAAACAAAATAAAAAATATATATATATTATTTTTCATTGCATTAATGCACTGGTGGCGTTCTAACTTTTCACTCCCAAAACCCGTATACACTGGTATGGAACTGCAACGGCAGATAATAACATGCCAACGTGTTAAACCGCTACAATTGCACCATAACACTCCTCCTGAAGCAGTATTATTATTTCCTCTCTGAGATCGGCGACAGTCGGTTGCCTTTGTTGTACATTTACAAAGGATGCCGGCTTCCACAACAATAACAAGTACATATACTGCCACTAGACGATAAGCTGCGCGGCTTTTTCTTTTGTTATGAACCAGGGCCGGCGCTAGTCATTTTGCCTCCCTGGGAGGTGGCGGCAGATGCCGCTCTATTTCGACCCCCCGGTCATTACGCAGAAACGGAAAATTGAAAATCAATATATTCCTAACTAAAACATCAAAATATAAAATAAATAATGAGACTTCTTATGCTATTTCAATACTATTCAGCGCAAAAGAATATCTCGCTCGATCACAGTTTTCAATAGGCTTATTTTTTTCTTCTCTTCAAATTTTGCCGCTCTGGGCGATGGGACGGTTCGCCCTCCCCTTCCGCCGGCCCTGCTATGAACTTGGTCACCCATCAAAGCATGGCAATTTTAACACAGAAAACAATATGTATCGCATTAAGCAGCAAAAATGACAGCCTCCTCTATGCAATTTCTACAAGAACACGTGCCGGAGCCAGAGTTGAAATGATGTTGGAGCCACATAATTTATTTATTTTGAATAATTCCAAAATTATGAAATATGAACAATTTGTTGCTGCAGTTCGCTGCTCTCTTGCCAAAATGCTTTATTGGGATGCTAACACCATGACTGGCTTCCTCCTTCATGAACTCGTGCACGTTGCTTAGAATTTCCCGAGCTTGGCTATGCAAGGTTTTTGATTTCAACTTCGACAGAACTGGAGGCATTATGGAATTTAACGTTCATTAGCAAACACACACTTTTACATACACACACGCAATACACGCACACAACGTCAAACCGGTCAAATACTTAGTATAAAATAAAAATATGGTGCTTCCAATCCAACAAAACTCACCGCCACTTTACCTGCCTTTTCCCCTTCCGTGACAGAAATAGTGCTTCATTATTACAGTTGGCAACACTAGTTACTAGCTAGCCAATGAACATGCACTGCATAAAAGAAGCAAGCACTACGCCGTGCTATATTGCCACATTAGCGTCCCTACCGAACGGTGGGAACCGCGAGCTGGAGCGCTATTCAATTGTTTTCAATGATGTTTGCGCGAGTGTGTCCAGGAATGGAATGACAATGTGGCAACAATAGCGAAGGTTTTCGAGCAGGGTAGAACACATGATGCTAAAAGAGAGGGAGACGAAACGAAAATTCGTTTCTACGCAACGGCAAATTTACGTGTGTGGCACTCTACGCGCTCTCAATTGACGCCGTAAAGCGCGTTTCACAACTATTGCCCAATTCGGTATGGCACGTAGCTGCTTACACACAGGAAGAAATCATGTGACCTACAAGAATTGTGATTGGTTGGACGGGTTTTGCAATATTGATTGGTACCCACAACGGATGCAATTGTATTAAAATTACAACACGTAGATTAGACAGGTGATATTGGTACAAGGTTCCAACAAGAATAGTAACCATTTTTTCGTCAGGAAAACTGCATAAATGATAATTTTCAAAAACCACGGTGGTATTTGTAATCACATGCATGGTCTCGACATTTTAAAATGAATTTGATTAAGCTAATTTATCAAATTATAGTGGTTCCAACAACATATGTACACTCACTCGGGCCTTATAAGACCACGTTTACACGTATGTGTGTGTGTGTGTAGAGATTGATGCACTTATGGGAGTTGGTGTTTTAAGTCCACTTTATGCACAGTATGGCTAATCGGGACTGGACCTACAGCTTAAAGTGGGATCCGAACCACTTGTGCCTCCACCAGGTATCGAACCCGGGACCCCTTGATTACAAGGCGGCGACGCTACCACTGCGCCATCGGGGAGACCACTTATGGGACTGTCTGAACATTGAGACATTGGCCTGTTAAGAATGTCACGCCCCCTACAGTGATGTTTAGCCAATGACAGAAAAGTAAACACTTTACACTTTACATAATGGGCATGACTTTTTCCAAAAGTCGTATTACAGAATTATCTATAAATGTTAAAACTTTCACAGTTCTCTGAATAAATGCAAATATTAATGTTGCAATATTTTTGCTTCTGTACATTCATCTCCACTCTCCAAGCTTTTTTGAAGAGGTCCAAAAATTAACTGGCATCCAGAATCAATGCATAGACTATAAATTTTTGTTCCGATTAAAAAAAAGGCTTTACACCACTGCTCTCTTGTTCAATTTTTTGTACCATTGTAAACAGCGTTGATGTGAACGAGGCGTTGTTTTTTATTCTGACAACTGAACTTCGTGACGTATGTATGTATGCAAATTTTTCAACAGGCTTCATCATAAAAAATAAAATTATTTTAGTTCATAAAACAGTAGAATTTATTATTGATAGGAGTTTTACAAGGGTGGTGGTGTAAAATTGTTTTAATAAACGTACATGCATCAACGGAAGATAAAGATAATAATACTAATTAAGAGTTAGAACATATCTTTGATGAAATGATATGAAAATTCTGTTAGGTGAAGATTGGTAAAGATGAGATATTTAAACTTACGATTGGTAAAGAAAAGTCTTTATGAATTATGTAATGATAATGGTACTTTTGCAAACTCAAATAATTTAATTGTGGAAAGTACTATTTTCTTTTGGTCTTCTCCAGATGATAAAACTGATAATTAGATAGATCATATTCTCATTGATAAGAGAAGGCATGATGTTTTTTCACATAGAGGTGCTGATTATTATTTAGTAATTGTTAAATTAAGAGAAAGACTCATAAGCAACAAAATTTAAAATATAATACAGGAAAATTTGTTGATGAAAGAATCAAATTAAACTGTCAAAATATATTTGATGTTTAGCAGGATTTAAATGATGATGAAACAGATTGGGAGCATGTACGTAATGCAATAGAATCAGCAGCTAAAGAAAGTATAAACCAAGAAAAAGTAAGCTATGATTTTGATAGCGAATGTCATAATTTAATAGAAATAAGAAATCAGGCTAGACGTATCTAAGCAATGAATCGAGAAGTTAATAGCATGTTTAGAAGTAAAAAAGAGCAAGATTAACGAAATTGAAACAAACAGCAAAAAAAAAAAAACAACAACAACAAAAAAATAATATCTGAGTGTAAATTAATTTAGAAAGGGGTGGCAACATGATAAAATATAATAACGGCGATTTTTTGGACTGATCCAAGCGATGTTTTAAATAGATGGAAGAAATACTTAAATGTTCATGTACACACAGCAGAAGTTAAAGATGCTATTAAAAGACTAAAGAATAAGAAATCACATATTATTGATTTTTAATACCAGCAGTGTTAATTAAATATGATGGGAATTCGTTAATATGTCAAATTCATAAATTAATTTGTTTAATATGGAATATAGAAGAAATCCCTCAGCAGTCGAAATAATCCATAATTGTTCCAGTGATAAAATGAAGTGCAATAATTATCGTGGAATTTCTCTACTCTCAACAACATATAAAATATTATCTAACATTGTTTTTAGCAAGACTAACCTCAATTATATGTGATTATCAATGTGGATTTTTAAAAAAAAAGTAACGTAACGTAACTAAGAATCTTGTTAATATGTCTGACAAATGTACAATCATGATAGGTTATAAAACAAAGATGCATCATATCCATTTCTTTTTTAATTTTGCCTTAGAATTTGCTGTTTGGAAGGTAAAAGAAACTAACGAAGTACTGTGACTCAACTGTTAGCATATGCAGATGATGTAAATACAATTAAGAATAATGCTAGAATATTTTTAAAGCAAGTAAGAAAGTTAGTAAAGAGAAAAGTACATGCCGAAACTAACTTGTTTGATCCAGTTTCCAAATTTAAGTAGTACTTACAAATGAAAATAATATTAAAGAGGAAATGAAAAAAAGAAGGTTTAATGCATGTTAATTTTTTTCTGCCTTCTCGTTTAATATCTAAGAAACTAAAAGTTAAAATATACAATAACAGTAATTTTGCCTGTGGATACGAAAACTTGATCCCTTGCATTGACATTCAGAGTATTTAAAAATAAGATCCGTAGGAAAATATTTTAGCCTAAAAGGGATGATGAAAGAAGTGAATGGAGAACGTTACATAATTTAGAAGTACATAATTTATGTTAATTTCCAAGTATTATTAGATTGATGATTAAATCACGAAGACTTAGGTGGGCACGAATGAGAAAGGAATAAAGGAGTCTTTACAGGAATCTTGTTGGGAAACCTGATGGTAAAGGATCAAAACGAAGATGGAGATGGACCTAAAAGAAATCTGTAAAGATAGAATAGAATATATATAAATTTTGCTCAGGGTAAAAACAAATTGAATTGTAACCATGAATTTTCGAGTACAAGAAGGTTAGAGAATTAATTAATTGATTAATATTCAATGTAATATGGTTTCAAATATTAAAAATAATAAAGGTAGTAACATGGTATTTATATTGACAAGGGCATTCCTACAAAAAAAAACTAATTTTCCTCGTAAGTTTACCAATTGCAGTTACATCCTTGTGACACGTTTTGACTAATCGCGAAGATGAGGATGACAGTACGTTCCATCGTTCCTTTATAAACGTTTCAACGTTTCGGTAAACGATGTTGTGTAAAGCCTTTTTTTTTCTAATCGGAACAAAAATTTATAGTCTATGCATTGATTCTGGATGCCAGTTAATTTTTGGACCTCTTCAAAAAAGCTTGGAGAGTGGAGATGAATGTACAGAAGCAAAAATATTGCAACATTAATATGTGCATTTATTCAGAGAACTGTGAAAGTTTTAACATTTATAGATAATTCTGTAATACGACTTTTGGAAAAAGTCATGCCCATTATGTAAAGTGTAAAGTGTTTACTTTTCTGTCATTGGCTAAACATCCCTGTAGGGGGCGTGACATTCTTAACAGGTCAGTGTCTCAATGTTCAGACACTCCCATAAGTGCATCAATCTCTACACACACACACACACACACACACACACACATACTCAGGAATGTTTGGAATGCAAAGAATTCTTGTGACAAGACTATTAATCGGGAAATTCCTCTTAGCCAACCAATCTGCACAAGTCACATGACATTCCCGAGCCAGTATTATTGATGTGACATTCTTAACAGGTTAATGCCCACACATAGCTGTAAGTGCATCAATCTCTACGCTTAGGAATGTTTGGAATGCAAAGAATTCTCGTGACAAAACAAGTAATCGGGAAATTCACCTTAGTCAACTAATCAGCTCAAATCACATGACCCTCCCTCCAGGCACGTATCCAGGAATTCCTTTCGGGGAGGGGGCTGAACATCATATTTTTAAGGGGTATATATAGAACCTCACAATTGTATGTTTAAGGCCTGTGTTGGCGATTGGGTTCCAAAACGGTGGGGGGTGGGGTGCAAGGAAAGTTTACTTTCTCTTGGTATACAAGGCCTAGGATTAAGAGGCAAAACAATGGGGAGCAACTATCCCCTAAATGGTTGCCACAGTTTAAGGCTGCCATTTTAATCAGAACGTGAAATCGGAACGTTTTTTACCACTCTACTCCCCAGTTTCCATGCATTAACATTGTCTGCCAGAACCATCCGAGTGTGTGTTTGTCCATATCTTCTCATCAGGCATCAACACATCTATGGTGTCTGAGTGTTTTTACGAAGCCGTTACACATGCACGGGATGGACAATCCACTCGACAACGCGAGATTGAAACTGTGGGCTGCGAGGTGAACGCAGACAGTTCTAGAATATTTCTCTGATTCGAGCCTGAACACCACTACTGTGTATTTTCCTCCCATGTTTGCAGCTCTTATAAAAGCCGAAACCCACTAAATTGTTCATATTCAGGCCTCTGAAAACCCTTCCGTTCCCAACACATCTAATGTTTCGTCTCCCAATATTTCTAGTGATGTGCCCAAGGGAGGATTGGTGGGGTCATAACCCCATTTGATCCAGTATGCCTTAAAACAGGAACGTGAAAGACAGGAAAAGATGGTAAAATGAGGACTAACTACCAAAAATAATATTCGTAATTCGTCTCCCTACTGATAATCCTGGGCACTCCATCCTTTATCTCGGACACATTTTTTTTTAAATCAACTAGCCAGAAGTTTTTATCATTTCGTATTCGAGACTTAGGTAAAGTGCGTTCTTCCTGCAGGTTTGGATATTATCCTTTAGGGTGCTTTCGCCTGCCTTCGCACCTAACCTTAATAAAGCCCTAATTTTCCATCCTTGTGACTTGGATCTTCAAGACTTAAGTAGATTTCAGACCGAAGGGATACGCGATGCATGACGTATGGAATGAGCCAATCAACAAAAACGTTTCACACCGTAGCGACACAAAAGGCCTCACAAACCAACGTTCGACTTGTGAAATCCTCAGGCAACACAGTGTGAAATCTCCCTTAGTAGGCCACTGTCATCGTCACCTTGAAGAGGCAGCTCGTATTGACCACCGAAGAAAAATGTCTCCTCAACCGGTGGGAATGCTCCTCAGATTGCTTCTTTCTCCTTTATTTTCTGTGCTTGTTAATAAAACTGGTAACATCTTACAATTTGACATACACAGATCATGTGCTATGTAGCCTATACATTTTAGCGCAAACTCAGTCAAAGTCAATGGTGGCTCGGTGGCTCACTTGGTAGAGCAATGGCATGGTATGCCAGAGCCCTGATTCGGGTCCTGGTAGAACCTGCAATTTCCGTTAAAATAACTACATATGTAACATCTTCTTGCTTTCTCTTCTCGACATTCATAAAATTTTCGGCTGTCCCTTCATGATAGTTAAGTATTTGTGTGTGTGCGAACCTAGTAGGCTTAAACAAAATTATTTCTTTTATGCCATGAAATTCTCGGACTGCATACATGAAATTTTGTTCGGGTACAACTAAAATCATCACTCAAAACTATGATTTTCAGTTGATCTGTGAAGCTTATTTCTGTTTTACTAAACCGCTGAAATATTCACTTTAGAGAGAGAGACCTTCTATCTCTTCGGCCCTCGACCTGAACTAGCTGCACTACACTGAGGCTCCGGAAGTTCCGCTGTCGTCAATGTCTTCAGCTTTGGACCCGAACTAGTAGACTTCGTTACTTTACGATATTCAGTCCATTTTATTTTAGAATAACTAGATCTTATAAAGCAAGCAATGGACACTCACAGATTACTAATCGACTGTATGAATTGCCATACTCTGAAAATTCTGAAGTCTCATTAACCGATTCTGTTGTACAGATAAATCGGTAAATTGAAGCCGCATATTTATATCCTCATTATATTCTAGAGTCGTTTTCACGTTCAGAAGACACAATGGGCTCTTATGGGCAATGCTTTTCTTATGGGAAATACGAGCGCGCTGTTGTGAAATTTCTGGATTTACAAATTTAGCTTAAGTAAAATCAGTACCTGCAGTTTTGCAGGAAATTTTGTAGAGAATACGATGGTGAACACAAAAAACTGGTAACTTGCTTACATAATTTTAGATAAATTAAAAATGCAAATTTTCTGTGAAAACACAATTTTTACATTGTTTTCATTCCTAACGTTGAAACATGTCGTAAAATTGAAGCATTCATTATTAAAAAAAATTACACTGTTTTTTAATTGTTATAGGTGATGGTGGTACACAGAATTTATCAATACTTTAAAGTATATTTGCATTAAAAAATATTCAAATAAAGTATGTGGAGATTTTTTATATTCGTGCAGTAGAAAATGTCGTCGCTGGCCATTTTTTTGTTCTGTAATTCCAAGTAAAAACTTCCAGCGACAAAGTTGTGGAGAAAATAATGAAATTATTTTTTATAACCACTCAAAGGTTCCCAGAAATATTACTTCCATGCATTTGGAGTTTCTTTTTACCCGAACCGCGCGCGAAGTAAGGAGACTTTGTCTGGCCATCTTGAGCTGGCTCACCGCAGCATTCCGGCTAATCACCACCAAGTTTTCGAGTTGTTATTTTATTTCCATTCAGTAAAAATATGAACTTCATGCAGTTTGTTATAATAGAATTGAAATTACTTATAGTTAATAATTGACAATTATTTCCAATGCTGCTGTTGTGAGCAACATTAGTGCTGTCGCAAATACACGTTGTTTTTGTCTACATTACTGTCGACATTAATACTGAAATGAAGATCACCTTTCAGTTTCCAACGTACACATAAATTCATAGACACCATATTAACCTTTGAAAGGCTTTCCAACACGTGACAAAATATGGGGCTTCAAGATAGAAATATGACATGCCTTGCTTGAGTCATTCACGTCTTATCAGTTCACGTGGGCCATAACTCATTTGTTTGTTTGGGTTGCAACTTGAATCTAACCCATGTGCCAGGTTCCCCTTACTTGAGTGAGAGATCTGCTTTGGTCTGTTTAGACTTTTTTCCTCTCTCGAAAAAGTGTTTTTAGTTGTGTGAGCGCTCAGTGATTTTTACTTTTATAAGTGATTTCTGAAGTGTCATATTCGTGCATTACACTCGCGTGTGTAGTGATCGCAATGGATCATAGTAAAAAGGGTAACTGTAACGTTCACAGTATAATATTAATATTTACATATAATTATCATTATATATACAAAATACGTAACACCTTCATTGTGAAGGAAGGTCATCATTTCCCGGCGACATGAGCTAGCGATGTATTGGCAACACTGTGCGGTTTCTACATAAGCGCCGTTGTGTCTTCTGAACGTGAAAACGACTTTAGAACGTTCCGCAGATAAAACGATTCGTTAATATTGCCAGTAGTTCGACTCCTTCTCTTATTCAAGAACGTTCCCTCTCGCGCTTTCCAGAGATTATAAATTACAACGAATCGTCCTACTTGTGGCGCTAACTTTGTTGTGCAGCTTCCAAAAAGGTTCGCTGCGATAACACCGAAAGCGCAAGAAAAGTTTACGTGCAATCAGGGTTGGCAAAATTTGTGTTTTTTTTAAAAAGAACAAAACAAACTGTTTTTTTGTTTAAAACATGTTTTTTTTGTTTTAAACATAGTTTTAAACATGAGTTTTAAAAAAACATGTTTTAAACAAAACAAATTCAACCTTTTCCTAGTAAATTATACTTAAAGTCGTTAAAGAGAAAAAAATACTCATTTTTATGAGTACAATTGCGACAAGGACAGTTTATTTACCTTTGGAGATAAGTTTTACCATACTGCAGGGAAGGGATGTGCGGGACAGAATTTTTTGGGTTGGGAAGGGAAAATTCTTTAAATCCCGACATTCGGGACGGGGAAAATTCTCAATTTCCCGAAAAAGTCGGAAAATTTTCGGGACGGGATGTGTTCGAAATTTCCCAAAGCTCTTGAAATCTCGAATTCTACCCGTAATTTCCATCTTAAGTGCTTGTTTTTACACTTCTGGTACAAAACCACAATGCAGAGAACGTCTAGAATTGACAACGTTTTAAAATGACCATTCGGAATTTCCAGACTGCTTGGGATCCCAAAAAGTCGGGAAATCATTTCCGGAAGTCGGGATCGGGATGGAAATTTATTTCAGTGATCAGAGCCCCCCCAATAATTTTGACAAGTCGGCGCCCGTGTCTGCAGGGACAAAAGTTGTGGGTAATAGCCCCCCTTTTTCCGCCACTACTGAGTAAGTTAGGATTTATATTCATCTAAATTTCAAGAAACTAAGTATTATAGAATTACTATCCTCGTCCTGAAAAAATCACGGTGAAATATTTCCTGCTGTCTGAACAGTTTATATAGCAGAAAACAACCTGCAGTGTCATAATAGATTCTCCAGATGAATTTATCTTTCAAAGTACAAAATTATGTTACCAAAAGTAAGCATCTGCGCTTCATTCAGTTATACAGACCAATGAATCGTATCGCAAAAGAAAAAAAATCACGTCATGATCAAAATCACGCATTGTGTATTTAGTAGATAATTAGTTTGCATTTCAAGCCTCCACCAGTCTCAAACTTACAGGACGAAACAAAACAAGGAACTGAGAGGTTTCGATTTCTACAGTAAAGCACGGGTTTTTCTTGTCGCACAACAATTTTGCGACCTTGTGCATACATAGCTAGCCTGCCTAACCTAACAACATAGGCATTTAGCCTAAAATTAAAAAGCTTTCTCCCGTGACGTCAGAACATAAGGTTGCTCAAGTGTTGTGCGATAAGTGAGACCTGTTAAGCCAAGACGATCTTGAGGTTCAGGCCGCAGCGCTCAGTCAAGACGTCATCATCTGGAGGCGATCGTCTTAACGTTGTAAACCCATTGTCGTATTTTTATCATATAGAATTAATGTATATTTATTTCTTTTATGATGTTAAATTTTTACATTTACCCTCCGGATGAATATAGTTAGAAGAAAATAGTAGAATATTGAATATTTACACCAAAATTGAGGAAGTCACTATGGCCATCACAAAAATTCCTACCATAGCACAAAGAAAGAGTTGCAACCGTTAGAAACTTCCTGGCGGAAACAAATTAAACATTGTATTGCTTTGAAAAATATTATCTGGAATATTTGTGAGCTGCAGTAAGACTCGTTACAGCTTTTGTATGAACTTTTGTATGTAAAAATCAATGGATTAAATCAAAATCCCGCATGTTAGGTTGACAGTAAACTTGCCAACATACCTAATCAATTAAATTTTATTTAACTTTCCCAAAATTAATCAACCAGATAATGCATATATTCTCTGTAGCTATACAATCTCAATACAAAAACTTAATTTCTACAACCTCTCAACAAATGCGAAAGAAATTGGTACAAGGGCAATGTGAATAAAGACTAAACCTAAATCACTTGTCACATTGTAAATTCAACCCTTTTGATTTTATTGAACGAAAGATAATAAACAAATTGAATCTTTTCATTGTGGTTAGTAATAGGCTATCTGTGACAATAACTTAAGTTTCAACATTTTCATTGAAAAAAAAGCAGATTAATATTTCGATCTTAGCATTCACTCGGAATATTTCCTTACACTGTGTTTACACTCTGTTAATAAAATCGTGAAGAATGTTAGTGAATTATGAAACATTATCACTGATTTCATAATCAAAATTAAGAACATCGAAGCTTCACAAAGACAAAATATAAAATAACAATTCACATGAAACAATTTTATAAAATTTACTACACTTGTAGTTCATATAACATAGCTAGGTAATAAAATACTTTCTGTGTAAAAGCATTTGTGTTGAAACATAAGTAATATAAATCTTGGATAATTTTACACACCAATATTTCATCGAAGTTCTTGTTACACATCGTACCCTTGTATTTGAATTCATAGCATATCTTCTTCCATTAGCCTCCGATTAGCCTAAAGAAGCATAAAAGCGGAGTAAAATAAGAAAGTAAATATACACATGTATCAATTTGGCCCAGTTGTATAACTTTCTTTCATTAAGCATATTTTGAAACTGAACATTTGTGTAAATTATATGAATATGTTATCGAATGCTTGCATAACATTTACACTAACAAAACTGCTTTGGTAGATATGACCGTAATATTTTAAACGTTGACTAAATCTTGAAACTAATTATTTTGCAATCATAAGCAACAACACATCTTAACGTTAATCCTAAGGTTGTAATTCAGGGTAAATTATTTGATATTTCTAAAAAAATTGTTGACAAAAGATAGAACTTGACCAAATCTAAGAGTATATTAGATGCCTATTCCGGACACATGAAATCTTTACGTCATGAACTATTTCTGTTACTTATTTATGAGGATAAAACCTTTGATACTTAACTTGTACTTTTTCGTAGGGACCGAATCACATGGAATTGCACTACACATTTCTCATTTTCAGCAAGATCTTGAAAAAATGTGAACGTTACTCTTACCTTTTTCATCATAATTGCCTCTGCAATTGAGCACACAACACTTATACACCATACCTTTTGTACATTTAAGCATATTTACACGTCATGTAAACTCGAATACAGTTCATACATTTTCATTACAATTCCATATTCACTAAAAAAGTCCAACATTGATTCCCAAGAAACAACTCAAACATGGCGGCTATCTCGCCTCCAGTTGCTGACGCTTAGTCACGTGACCAGAGCAAGCGATCAGGCTTTCAGATAGAGAAGGTAATGGTTAAGCACGGAATAATTGACACAGATTCAATGAAAAACAGGGTTGCCAAACAAAAAAATTATCACAGACTATAAAATATCTACCACCAAAATGTGTTTTAAACACTTGTAAAAAAAAACATGTTTAAAACATATTGTTTTAAACGTTTAAAACATTTGTAAAAAAAACAAAGCCGTGTGTTTAAACGTTTAAAACAAAGTGTTTTAAACACTTTTGTTTTAAACATGCCAACCCTGCGTGCAATATTATCAACAACAGGGTTATATAGAACATTCTCCGTCTTTATAATTATGAATCTCCTTAAATTATCGTCACAGTATTCAAGAAGACAAGAACATAATTTTATGTAGTGTAAACTGAAAATTTCCTGTTTGTGTGTGTGTTGGGGGGGGGAAGCTCAAGCACCCCGATCTCCACCTTGGATACATGATATTGACAATGACAGGGTTATAGAACATTCTCCGTCTTCTCTTTATAATTATGTATCTCCTTAAATTATCGTCACATTATTCAAGAAGACAAAAACATAATTTTATGAAGTGTAAACTAAAAAAAATCCTGAAGAGGCGGTTCGAGCCCCCTGATCACCACCTTGGATACATGCTATTAACAATAATAAGGTTATAGAATACTCTCCGTCTTGCCTCTTTAATTATTACTCTCAATTTATCATCATATTATTTAAGCACCAATGGCCTAATTTTATCTAACGTAATTTGAAAAAATTCCTGAAGGGGGCTCGAGTCCCCTGATCTCCATCTTGGATACGTGCTATTAACAATAACAAGTTTATAGAACATTCTCCGTCTTGCCTTGATAATTATTTTTCTCCTTAAATTATCGTCACATTATTCAAGAAGCCAATAGCCTAATTTTATCTAGTGTAAACTGAAAAATGTCCTGGGGAGGGGGGGCTCGAGCCCCTCATCCCCACCTTGGATACGCGCTATTAACAATAACAGGGTTATAGAACATTCCCCATTTTGCCTCGATAATGATTTCTCTCCTTAAATAATTGTCACATTATGCAAGCAGCCAAAAAACTAATTTTATCTAGTGTAAACTGAAAAATTTCCTTGGTAAGGGGGCTCGATCCTCCTGATTCCCAACTTGGATACGTGCTATTATCAATAATAGGGTTACAGAACATTCTCCGTCTTTCCTCGATAATTATTTCTCTCCTTAAATTATCCTCATTTTATTTTATTTCACACAACAAGGAACAAAAAACCTCATTTTATCTAGTGTAAACTGAAAACTTTCGGGGGGGGCTCGAGCCCCCTAAACCCCCCTTGGATACGTGCCTGCTTCTCTCTCTTTTTTATAGAGAAAAGAGAAGGACATAACATTCCCAAGACAGTATTATTGATGTAACATTCTTAACAGGGCAATGCCTTAATGTTTACGCACATACATAAGTGCATCAATCTCTACACACACACACTCACACAGGAATGTTTAGAATGGAAAGAATTCTCAGGAAACTCCCCTTAGCCAAGCAAATCACCACAAGTTACATGATCCTCTCTCTCTCTCTCTCTCTCTCTCTTTTTTTATAGAGAAAAGAGAAGGTCATGACATTCCCAAGCTAGTATTATTGATGTGACATTCTTAACAGGTCGACGTCACATCTACACACACGCGCACACACTCGGGAATGTTTGGAATGCAAAACTATTGATTTTGTCTGAGCAAAAACAAGGTTACATGAGAATTCTTGCAACATTCGTGTTAGTATTTAATTTGCTTGAAGTTACTGGTTAAGAAAAAGTTGTTTTTAAATTAGAAAAAATAAACACTACGAAAAACCTATGACCTAGAGTACGAAATTTGGAGGTCCTAAGTTCAAGGGTGGGCCAATTACCGAAAAATTCGATTGTTCGTAACTTCGAAGGTTGCATTGGCATGTTCGTGTCCTCCCTGACTGGAAATTCAAAAATAACGTAGGCTCTGAAAATTTTCCAAGTCCAGCGTTAAAAATTGCAAATATCTCGAAAACGGTGAGAGATAGCGCAAAACTAAATCGAAAAATCTCCCCCGTTAACTCCCTTGTCGATTTTGGTGATGAAGAGTACGTGTACCAAGTTTGGTGATCCTAAGTTCAAGGGTGGGCCAATTGCCAAAAATACATTTTTTTTCATCGTCCAAGGAATGATCGTAAAGACATGCATTAGCTGTCCTCTCATACTAAAAATTGATATGGATCGTCTCTGAAAATTTTCCAAGTCCAGCGTTAAAAATTGCAAATATCTCGAAAACGGTGAGAGATAGCGCAAAACTAAATCGAAAAATCTCCCCCGTTAACGCCCTTGTCGATTTTGGTGATGAAGAGTACGTGTACCAAGTTTGGTGGTCCTAAGTTCAAGGGTGGGCCAATTGCCAAAAATACATTTTTTTCATCGTCCAAGGAATGATCGTAAAGACATGCATTAGCTGTCCTCTCATACTAAAAATTGATATGGATCGTCTCTGAAAATTTTTTAAGTCCAGCGTTAAAAATTGCAAATATCTCGAAAACGGTGAGAGATAGCGCAAAAATAAATAAAAAAATCTCCCCCGTTAACACCCTTGTCGATTTTGGTGATGTAGAGTATGTATGCCAAATTTGGAGGTCCTAAAAGTTCAAGGGTGGACCAATTGCCGATCGTTCGTAACTTCGAAGGTTGCATTGGCGTGTTCGTGTCCTCCCTGATTGTAAATTAAAAAATAACGTAGGCTCTGAAAAGTTTCGAAGTCCAGAGCTAAAATTGCGATTATCTCGAAAACGGTGAGAGATAACGCGAAAATAAATCGAAAAATCTCCCCAAACACCACTCTTTGTCGATTTTGGTGATGTAGAGTACGTGTACCAAGTTTGGTGGTCCTGGGTGTACCAATTGCCGATTTTTTTTTGAACGCTCGTAACTTTCGATAGGATCATCGTAGAGACATGAGGTTTTTTGCGTTAGCATCGGCTCGGTGTTCTTTTTGGTCTCCTAACAAAATAAACATAGGTTATCATGGTTGACCCCTCTGTCGAAAATTTTCCAAGTCCAGCGTTAAAAATTGCAAATATCTCGAAAACGGTGAGAGATAGAGAAACAATAAATCGAAAAATCTCCCCAAACACCACCTCTTGTCGATTTTTGGGATGTAGAGTATATATGCCAAGTTTGGTAGTCCTGAGTTCAAGGGTAAGGGGTGTTTGCACAACCCCCAATACTTTGATCACTCGTAACTTCCGAACATGTAGTCGTAGAGAGGTCGTGTTTAGTGTGTTGGTCGAGTCTCGATGTCCTCCCATACCAAAATTAGTATAGGAGAACCAATTTTTATCAATCGAAAATTTTCCAAGTCCTGCCTCTCTGTCAACAGGTGGTGAGGGGGTACAGTTGGGAGCTGAGAAGACTGCGAGGCTGAGGAATGCGAAACTGACCTGCCTGTTGGAGCCGTGTGCAGCCAGCTCGTCTTCCTTTCAGGGTGGCAGCGGCATAAATAAAAAAAGGCATGGTACGGAAACGCATTGCAAATGAATGGAACATATTACATAGTAACAAGTGAAAGCAATACTAATAATGGAATAAAACTTCACAAATCAAAGCAATCTGCTTCCAACGTGACTAAGAAAGTAAGGGTGTGTGCGTGCTTTTTGTGTATTTCCTAGCGTCTTGTTAATGATTCTTTCCTGGACATGGATCAATTAATTTTAACTTATGCAGGGTAGTACATTTTCTCCCTTTTTGTATTTACATTTTTGTATGTAGCATCGCTTTTCTGCAACTTTCGGATTATGGAACATGAAGTTGTAATGTCTCGGCCCCAGTGATTTATCCACCAACTACGCCCTAACACCCCCACACAATTTTTATAAAAGGACAAATTTATGGTCATTTTGGCTCTAAGTATACCTTTTCACACCCATAGACACAAACTTACACCCCTCAAATAAAAAAAAATCTGAATAAACCTTTGCTCAACCCCCGAGCCGGCTTTCCCGCTTTTCGTTGCATGTTAATTCTATTGATAGTTAACCTTCAGCGACCCAGTTTACTAGATATAGTCTGCTCTATACATATACATTTACTTATACACACACGCCAGAACATTCATTCGATTTTTGAAACAAATTTATTTCCGAAAACGCGGAAGAAGTGTGAATTCCTATGCCGTTGCTGGTTTTTGAGATGTCCCGTGGAGGTTCACGAATGGTTCCGAACGCCAGACTGCACCTCACACTGTAAGTCCCGATTCCATTATCAGATTCTCACCCTTTCCTACAGGGACTTCTGCATGTCTGGCAACACTGAAAAATTGAACACCAAGTCGAAGCTTCCCTCCCCACACTTCCTTCCCGTTCACCCCCGAACCTCACCCCGCACTGGCAGTCTTCTCAGCTCCCAACTGTACCTCTCTCTTGCACTATTTTCGAGATTTGGGCCAGGGGCATTCGGTAACTCGTAAAGTCCTGTAGACGAC